>NC_059375.1:41532107-41787107 GCF_019703515.2 Myxocyprinus asiaticus
CTATGTTTACTGTATCGTTAGAAAAATCACCTTTTTAATCAGTATTTTTGTCGTTTTCCAGTAAAAATGCCTGAACATTTTTAAAACAAGTTACATTTTCTTGGTAAACAAAATTGTGTAAGATATTAATACGTGTTTTCAGAGAATATAATGTGAATTAAGTTTATTTTTTATCACCTGTATACTGTATACGGAGCTCATTTAAGGACAGTGAGGGAATTTATTTTCTGAAATAGTTCTGTGTTCCTTCGCAATCCACTACGAAACTTAACCATGGTTTTACCACAGTAACCATATTGGTTTTACCACAGTAACCATATCTGAACCATGATATTTGTAGTAAAACTATGGTAACCTCAACATTCACCATGGTTTTACCACAGTAACCATATTTAAACCATGATATTTGTAGTACAGCTATGGTAACCTCAACATTTACCATGGTTTTACCACAGTAACCATATTTGAACCATGATATTTGTAGTACAGCTATGGTAACCTCAACATTTACCATGGTTTTACCACAGTAACCATATTTGAACCATGATATTTGTAGTAAAACTATGGTAACCTCAACATTTACCATGGTTTTACCACAGTAACCATATCTGAACCATGATATTTGTAGTAAAACTATGGTAACCTCAACATTCACCATGGTTTTACCACAGTAACCATATTTGAACCATGATATTTGTAGTAAAACTATGGTAACCTCAACATTTACCATGGTTTTACCACAGTAACCATATTTGAACCATGATATTTGTAGTAAAACTATAGTAACCTCAACATTTGCCATGGTTTTACCACAGTAACCATATTTGAACCATTTGTAGTAAACTCATAGTAATAATACAGGAAAACCAGAGCTACTGTATTAAAATTCATAACCATTTTGAAAAAAACCTTTTACTATATAAACATGCTCTTACAAAAATGAACCATGGTTGCACTATAGTTAATCTGCATTAACCATGTAACTATTTTTTCTGGTGGGACCATAGTGTTAGTAAAATTAACCATGTCCCCCCACCCCCAGAATGACTGATTTTTATAACCACAGTTTAGGTTTTCCTCTATTATTACTATGGTTTTACCACAAATGTCATGGTTAAAATATGGTTATTGTAGTAAAACAATGGTACATTTTGTGGATACTATGATTTTACTAGAAATACCATAGTTCATCTACGGCTACTGTAGTAAAACGATGGTTAATTTTCATCAGGGATGGATAAAGCTAGAGTGAGGGAATGCAAAATGTTTTGTGAAATATTTCAGAAAATAAATTCACTTCTTGTCCTCTAAGGGGCTCCGTAGTTGTTGTTTTTTTCTTCTTGTTTTAAGTATAATTCTAATAACATTTTGAAAGGTTTATGTTTAAAAACAAGAACAAGAAAAAACTTATTTGCCAGTGGGCAAAAATGTACTCTATATTTTATGCAATTTTGCTTCTCAAGTAAATATTTGTTGTTTTAAGTATCTTTAGATATTTTTACTGGAAAACAAGACCAAAATACTCCTTAAGAAATAGATTATTTGCAGTGTTCAGTGCAAGAGAAGTTTTAGGGCAAAACAGGGTTTTGCAAAGCAAATGGATCGATTGTAAGGTTATTAGGTAACTATGATGTCCATGTGCATTATTTTAAAAGAACGAATCATGAGGAATTTACTAGTTCTGATAGTTCTGAAGACTTTATCTGTTTGTGTACTGGTCCAAAACACCACATGAAAACAGAGGCCCATAAGACAGATAACAAGCATTGTGTTTTTCTGCATAAAATACACAGATCTTATATGGATGCATTGTGTTTTATATCACATTACCCTTTAGATATTGCTAGAAGTGACATTTTTTAGTACTTTGGAGCAAAATTACCAAAGGTATGGTAAAACAAACAAACAAACAAACAAACAAACAAACAAAAACATGCTGTTTCTGTCTATGAAAGGCAAAAAACCATTTGACAATAACATGTTTTAGAGATTCAAAGATGTTTAGGCCCAGATTTGAAGTGCCTTAGAAGTGTGCGATGATATGGCTTCCAAACGATGGATGGCACATGTTCTGCATTTTTTATTTGACGACATCCCCTGCTCCTCAGCGGAATACCAAAAACATTCTCCCAACACCGACTCTTTAGAACCTTGTATTGTGACATCACCCACTCATCAGCCAATCACAGAGTCACAGAGCACTTCCTGACGGCACACAGAGCAGGAGGACGCACACCTCACGTCCGCTCCAGTACAGCAAACTTCCTGTCCGCTACGGGGGTGACTCATTTACGAACGGCCTGACGGTAACTGTGTCTCTGGCCCTGACCGCGCGAGCAGCCGTTACCGGAAGCGTCTTGGGCGTCGGCAGCGGCGCTCTGGCTCAGCCCGTCTCGGGTGCTGCAGGTCAAACTGCTGTCTTGTAAGGTGGGACTGGACTGAGCTCTCTGTAACGCGCCCTCCTCTAGGAGCATGGCTTCAAACACAGACAGGTCATCGTTGACACAACGCTGTTTCGCCCGCAGCAGCATGCTGTACGTCTCGTAGCGTGTTTTCTGAGAAGTTGAAGGATGGACAAGGTTTTATCAGGGATGTGTCATTGGTAAAAAAAAAACTTTTGGCACTTTCATGTCCCAGGGGTTGATTTTTATGAAAACAAAACAATTTCACCATTTTTCTTTTTGTAATGTAAATGTCATATTAAAACTGATTCAGAAACTTTTTACTAGGCCTTTATCAATTATTTTTGGCATTTTTTTTAAATGCTTTTTATGTACAGATTTGACTATTTTTGCCTTGTCCCAGACCCAGACCTTCAATCTTAAACTATGAATGTACATTATAAAAATACAAATTATTACGTTTAATTTTTCAATCATTACATCATCTAAACAAATTATTTCTATAAAAAAAAAAAAAAAAAAAAAATACAAATACAAAATGTCCCGCAGTTGTGGCGAAATTTCCACCACATCAAAAATTTTGCTCCTAATAAAGTTTTTTTTCGGCCAAAAGTTTGGAATAATGTAAGATTTTGCTGTTTCGGAAGGACATTGGTACTTTAATTCACCAAAGTGGCATTCAACTGATCACAAAGTATAGTCAGGACATTACTGATGTAAAAAACAGCACCATCACTATTTGAAAAAAGTCATTTTTGATCAAATCTAGACAGCAGCCATCACTCCAACACCTTATCCTTGAGTAATCATGCTAAATTGATCATTTGGTTCTAGAAAATCACTTGCCATTATATCAAACACAGTTGAAAGATATTTGGTTCATTAAATGAAGCTTAACATTGTCTTTGTGTTTGTTTTTGAGTTGCCACAGTATGCAATAGACTGGCATGTCTTAAGGTCAATATTAGGTCAAAAATGGCAAAAAAGAAACAGCTTTCTGTAGAAACTCATCAGTCAATCATTGTTTTGAGGAATGAAGGCTATACAATGCTTGAAATTGCCAAAAAACTGAAGATTTCATCAAAGGTGTACACTACAGTCTTCAAAGACAAAGGACAACTGACTCTAACAAGGACAGAAAGAGATGTGGAAGACCAGATGTACAACTAAACAAGAGGATAAGTACATCAGAGTCTCTAGTTTGAGAAATAGACGCCTCACATGTCCTCAGCTGACAGCTTCATTGAATTCTACCCGCTCAACACCAGTTTCATGTACAACAGTAAAGAGAAGACTCAGGCGTGCAGGCCTTATGGGAAGAATTGCAAAGAAAAAGCCACTTTTGAAACAGAAAAACAAAAAGAAAAGGTTCAAGTGGGCAAAGAAACACAGACATTGCACAACAGATAATTGGAAAAGAGTGTTCTGGATCTTAACCCCATTGAGCTTTTGTGGGATCAGCTAGACTGTAAGGTGCGTGAGAAGTGTCCGACAAGACAGTCACATCTATGGCAAGTGCTACAGGAAGTGTGGGGTGAAATGTCACCTGAGTATCTGTACAAACTGACAGCTAGAATGACAAGGATCTGCAAAGATGTCATTGCTGCACATGGAGGATTTTTTGATGAGAACTCTTTGAAGTAGTTTAAGAAGATCTGAACATTTATTTCAAATTGTAATAGTAATTTTTCACATTATTAATGCCCTGACTATACATTGTGATCAGCTGAATGCCACTTTGGTGAATAAAAGTACCAATTTCTTTCCATAAGAGCAAAATTTGTACATTATTCCAAACTTTTGGCCACCAGTGTATGTACTTGCACATAACAGAATAAGAATAAGAAAACAAAATGGTTAAAACCCATAGTATAAAACAGTAATAAAAAACAAATAAGGATATAAGAAAATTAATTCAAAGAGGCCAAACCCAAAAGAGTGGGATGCTATCATACCACTCTTCCTATTTCTGCAAATCATACATTACTATTTTTTTTGTGTGTGTGTGTATTTTTTAATGTATACTGTGCATAGTATGGATATTTTCTTTATGCATGAAATACTTGGATGACCAACTACATTTGTCAAAATTTGTAGTATACAACAGAGCACAAACCAAAGTCCCCAACTTGACCTTCTATTTCCAGAGTGAGGAATGAACTGGAAGTAATATCGACCATGATTTTTTCCATCTTTCTTGACTAATTTTTTGATTGGACTGCCAAGAATTAAGACATTTTTACACAAATATATCAAGGTTTCACACACTTTTTGACTAATGAATTTCAATGACGTAATTAATAATTACCAGATAAAGATTTTTTGAAATAATTTTTATCGAGACTGCATTCACAAAGCACAATTTCTAGCTGTTGAGCATAACCAAGGTAGTTTTTATTTTCTATAAAACTTTCAAAATTTTTGCAATTTTACTAAATTCTGTGACTTTTCCAGATCTGGAAATCACAATTTTCAAACTCCCTAATAATGTAGGTCCAAGTCTTCCATGACTATGAGAAACTTCATTATCATTATATTCGAGATGAAACTGAAAGTCTCTTACTGAATTACACATGAGGTCATATGTCAACAATGTAGCACACTATTGTGTGAAACCTTATATAGCATATTGCATCTGTTTCACATGCTATATAAAAATGTGTCCAAGTTAATGTGTAAATTGGTGATATTTTAGTGCATTTCTATCTTTATACTGTGGAAGGCTTTGTTTGTAAAATGTTTATAAAGCATTATTATTGGGGGTCTGGGTAGCTCAGCGAGTATTGACGCTGACTACCACACCTGGAGTCATGAGTTGGAATCCAGGGTGTGCTCAGTGACTCCAGTCAGGTCTCCTTAGCAACCAAATTGGCCCAGTTGCTAGGGAGGATAGAGTCACATGAGGTAACCTCCTCGTGGTCGCGATTAGTGGTTCTCGCTCTCAATGGGGCGCGTGGTAAGTTGTGTGTGGATCACGGAGAGTAGCATGAGCCTCCACATGCTGTGAGTCTCCGCGGTGTCATGCACAACGAGTCACGTGATAAGATGCACGGATTGACGGTCTCAGAAGCGGAGGCAACTGAGACTTGTCCTCCACCACCCGGATTGAGGTGAGTAACCGTGCCACCACGAGTACCTAGTAAGCAGTGGGAACTGGGCATTCCAAATTGGGGGGGAAAAGGGGATAAAATAAAAAATATAAAAAATAAAGCATTATTATTTTTACATATTGTTTTGTTTTCTTTCCTAAGAAGGAAATAATTGCATTTTGACAGGAAAAGAAATGTGATTAATTTCAATTCTAAATTTGAATCGACTGACAGCACTAAAAATAATATGCATAAGCAGTATTATAGTAAATATTTATCATCATACCTCAAACTCTAGATATTCCTCTCTCAGTCGGTATTCCTCAAGTTCACGACCTTTTACCTTTCGGTCGGGTGGATAAGAGCGCAGTTGAGTGAGTTCAGTGGAGATGGAACGGAATCGAGCTTCATGAGCATGTACCTGCTCCCCCTACACAAATACACGCACTTTATAATTTATGGTTTATAAACACTTGTTCGTGCAATATGCGTATGACTCATATGTGTCACATACGACATATGGTGCTTGCTTAAGCAAAGATCACTATTACCACTGCCAAACTTAAAATTTGACATGAAGTATTAAACTTAAGCATGCAACTCGCCCCAAACCAATTGTAATACGTTAGATGTTTAGTCTAAAATAGTCTAAAAAAGTCATATCTAGGGACCAGAATATCATTAAAATCATCATCTGGCAAACCCAAAATGATGCACTAAAAAACACCCTATTAACCCCATTGCAACACCTTAGCAACGCGGGGGCGAGTTACGCACAAGCAAACGCCACTCGCATTTTACTGTAAAGAAAATAAAGTTTGACCTGTGACAGCTTGGAGGCGGAGCCTGGCAGCAGCGGTCGACTGAATTTCTTCTGTGAGCCAATGGCAGCAGGGAGGGGCGGGGCTGAAAACATGGCTGACACCGTGTTGATGCGTGTAATCCAAGACTGCATTTGTTCAGCATTCCTAAACAAACAAACTAAATCATTAAACAGCCTTTTAATACAAGTTAAATAAAAACAGTGAAGCATCAGGTCTTGTCGACTGAGAATGTGTATAAAGTTCAAAAACACACACACACTCATACACACAAAAGTGGATTTCCAGCACAAGCAATGAGAGCTGAAACTGGGACAAACTTCAACTAGAGCAGTGTGAGTTCTCCAGAGGGACTGGAATATGTGTGAACACACACACACGCACACGCACGCACACGCACGCACACGCACGCACACGCACGCACACGCACACACACGCACACACGCACACACACACACACACACACACACACACACACACACACACACACACACACACACACACACACACAGAAACATGGCAGACAGGACAGCATGAGTGTTTTGTATACAGTATACAAGTCTGTAAGGATATGAAGGTGAGTGAATAATGACAGAATTTTCATTTTGGGTGAACTATTCCTTGGCACAATGGTGATGGTGATTTAGTAATTGGAACTATTACTAAATGGCACAAGGCGATGGTGCATGGATGGTCTCTTTAAAAGTTTGAACCTACGAGGTTTTTGTTATCAGCCCAGATGTTTAAACCCAAGTCTATATCACCCCATAAAGACCTGGTGCATGATTTTTTTTTTTTTACTTTTCACTTTTATTTTGTGAACTTACGGGGCCTGAAAGAGGTAGACTCTCCAGTCTGCTGTCCGGAGGTAGAACACATTTGGTCGTTTGCTGTAGTCTGTGGCTCGGATTGCCAGAGAATGATGAATGGACACGGCATTCTTCAGATCCTCATCAGATAACTGTTTATCTGGCCGATACTCACCCTGAAAAACAATTAATTAACTAATCAATACAATCATCACAGACGACCTTCTAGGCAACGCTTACAGCTGAAGTTACAGATTTATTGATCATATTGTCACTTTTCTCATTAAATATATCATCAAATTATGCAGATGTGGGCATTATTTATATATATATATATATATATATATATATAAGAAAGACATTACTAAAATCAGCTGATGTAAGCTTTTAGCTCATATGTTCAAAAAGAAAGAAAGAAAAGAATAAAGAAAGAAAAACAAATGAGAGAAAAGAAAGAAAAAGTATAGTGAAAAGAAACAATGAATGAAAGAGTAAGAAAGAAAAAATAAGAGAAAAGGATAAAGCAAGAAAGAAAAAGAAACAGAAAAGAAAATAAATAAATGAAATAAAGGAAGAACGAACAAAAGAACAAGGAACGAAAAGGCAAAAAAGGAAGCAAGAAACGAAGGAAAGAATAAACAAGAGAAATAAAAGAAAGATAAAAGCAAGCAAGAACAAATAAGAAAGAAAAGAAATAAAGAACAAGAATAGAGAAGAAGGAATGAACGGATGAAGTAAAAACTAAAAAAGAAAAAACTAAAGAGAAAGAAGGATAAAGCAAGCAAGAATGAAAAGAAAAAGAAAAAAGAAAGATTTAAATGAAAGAGAAATAAAATGAATGGACAAATGAAAAACTAAAAAGAAAGTGAAGCAAAAAAGAATGACAAAGAAAAATGAGAAAAGATAAAGAAAGCAAGGAGGAAACAAAGAAAAGGCAAAGCAAGCAAGAAAGAAAAGGAAGCAAAAAAGAAAGAAAGAAAGAAAGAAAGAAAGAAAGAAAGAAAGCTCACCTTCTGCAGGTAAAGGATGAGTCCCTTAAGCACAGCATAAAACGTTTTCCACCCTCTTTTCCCACGAGGTGCTGCATCAAAAACAAAACAAAAACACAAAACACCACCAGTAACAAAACTGTAAATGGTCCTTTCTTAAGCAGTAAAATGTATCCTATATCAATAATTGAGTGTACACTAAACAGTTTTTGATTTAAACACACTGTACCGGCATTTGTATGAAGTTTACAAACATATATTATTATAAATTAGTATAGGGTACAATAACATAAATAGTATTATTATATATATTTTAACCATTTTAAGCACAGTAAATACATAAATTACGCAGTCCAAATATCTGTTAGCACCTAAAGCAAATAGTCACTAATTATTATTTTTTTAAGCAGTGAAACGAAAGTAAATAAAACTTCCCTTAATATGAAAAAAACGCTTCTACAATTTAATTTCTATATATGATGACTCATCATAACTGTTATGACCCAGAAATGTCTTTTCTAGACCGCAGATGTGCTGATGTACTGTAAAATATTAATGTTGGAGGGACATGAACACCCACTTCTCTTTCCATCACAGTCGGCATGAACCTTCCGCACCAGGAAGCCGGTTTTGTACAGCAGCGCGCCAGACGGCGAGACTAACCCACTGCCCAACCCCTTCACACCTCTGGAGTTTGGCTCTGTCCGATGCTCACCCAACTCTGAGAACGACTTGCGCAACTCCTCTTCATCACTGATGGAGGAATTATGAAATAAAGTATTAAACAAACGTTCACAAATGAGAAAGGTGACAAAAAATGTCAAAACTTGTGTCTTTGATCACACTATGTAACGCAATTTTTGTTCCTGGGTAGTAAGTGTTATTTCCTATTTGCTTATGCCTCAAAAGTATAGAAAATGGCTATTATTCCCCACAAACTTTGCTTTTGTGACCAGGACAGTGATATTTTGAAATGTACCTAATTCCAATGAGAAAACGGGTGAATTTGTGTCTTTTTGTTCACATAAAGTCAGAAAAAACAACATATGAATCCAAAATCCTTCTTTATCTGTGGTCCGACGAAGACACCGGCTTTGACCTCTGCCTCAGACAGCTTAGGGAAGAAGTCTTGACGGTACTTGAAGGCTGCCGACTCCTTATCTAGAGCTCTGACATGTTGTTTCATAAGGCCCAATTTGATGTGCAGTGGTGGCATCAGCACCTTCCGGGGGTCCACCAGTGACTCCCACTTGACGTTGTTCCTCCCCACAGAACACTTGGTCCGCTGTGGCCAGTCCCGCCTGTGGTAGTGCGCCTTGGTGTCCCTGCTGTCCCAAAGGCAAAGATAGCAGGGAAACTTAGTAAAACCGCCTTGGAGACCCATCAGGAATGCCACCATTTTGAAGTCTCCTATGACCTCCCAGCCATACTCATCATACTTCAAGGCGTCCAGCAAGGTCTTGATGCTGTTGTAATCCTCTTTGAGGTGCACCGAGTGAGCCAGGGGAAGAGACGGGTACTTGTTACCATTATGGACCAGCACAGTTTTGAATATTACTTTAGTATAAATGCATGTTAACTTGGATTCATATGTTGTTTTTTTCTGACTTTATGTGAACGAAAAGATACAAATTTCCCATTTTCTCATTGGAAATAGGTACATTTCAAAATATCACTGTCATGGCCACAAAAGCAAAGTTTGTGGGGAATAATAGCCATTTTCTATACTTTTGAGGCATAAGCAAATAGGAAATAACACTTACTACCCAGGAATAAAAAATAAATAAAATAAAATATTGTGTTACACAGTGTCATCTGTTATGATATTACACAATGGACTGGCTGGAATGATTAAAGTACTTGCAAAGAGATCAATGTATTGAAATAATTAAAGAATTGTCAATAAAGAATCTGGGACTTGATGGCGAGTTCTGATACAGGCCCTTTTACGGACTGTGATATTTTGGGCCTGTCTGCTGCCTAGAGCGAATAAGTCTTCTTTTTTTTTTTTTTTTTTTCTCTCTTTCTTTCTCTCCACCGATCTAAAAACCCCCAGAGTGAGGCAGACGGTATCGACTGAGAGAGTGTGGAAGTAAAGTGCTGCTCCCAGCGGGTTCCTCGCTCAAATCTGCTACCAGCGGTCTGATGCTCACTGCAACCACGATTCACCACAGAAGCAACTTGAGCTTAGATGCCAAATTATTACTGTATACCAGTGCAATCTTACTGCAGGGTTAATAAAAGGGTATTTAAGGTGTTATGTTATGAACAATTGAGTGGGTGAATCACTAAGGTTGAACTGAATGCGATGTCTGCGTTGCTTAAGCGCCTGATTCACTGAAATAATTATGCAGATCAGGCAATGGTGCACACGTACCAGCAAGCTCTGTGCTGAATGCAATTTGCATCTCTTTAACATGCCAAAAGTGTATTTGACCACACCCTGCGCATCTGGATATATGCCAGATTATAAGACTCTTCTCCATAGTTTGTTTATTATCTGATAAATTATTGCATGCCATGATTGATAGAAAATGCAAACAATTATATCTTTCATGCAAAATTCAGATTACCGTCTGCTTTCCTCGGGCGGTAATAGCATGATGTTAACTGCGCCAAGCAAATAGCAGAGTTTTTTGAATAAAACACAATCCAAAATTAACCTAGTTTGCATAGAAATAAGGTGTGTCAGCACGGAAATGAATGCCAATGACTTACTTTAATTCAAATACTTAGAAGCATTATTTCAGGCTTCACGCTGTTCTCCACGGCATCCACGCTCAACTCACCACGCGCCCCACTGAGAACGAACCACATTATAGTGACCACGAGGAGGTTACCCCATGTGACTCTACCCTCCCTAGCAACCGGGCCAATTTGGTTGCTTAGGAGACCTGGCTGGAGTCACTCAGCACACCCTGGATTTGAACTTGTGACTCCAGGGGTGGTAGTCAGCATCTTTACTCACTGAGCTACCCAGGCCCCAACATATAGAAAGCTACAAATAATATATTTTCTGCCTCATTCTATGAAGAGAATCCACATCCAATCAGAAAATTACATCATTGTGGACACTCTGTGGGGTTTTGAAGTTTGGAGCAGCAGAAAGAGTTAACCTTGTGTAAATTGTCATGTGAACATATAGCTTTATGCCAAGCTAATATGCTATTTGTTGCCTTTACATGCATCTGTTACCAGACACGATTGTATGATGAATTATTTGACAAAAAATGCATGTTAAAGCATAACTTTTAGAGCAAAGGTATACTGCAAAAATATTATATATATATATATATATATATATATATATATATATATATATATATATATATATAAATCCTTAAAACAAGATAAACAATTATGACACAATCACACAAGCATAGAAAGTGTGTGTTGCTAAACTATTTTTCCATTTTTCAGAATTTTGAGGCCACTCCAAAGGAAGGCAAACTCTGTTTGATTCAATGTGTTTGAATTTGAAGAAGTTCTCAGTTCAAGGAACCACTGTTACTGATGACAAGTTTAATAACCACTTTGTTTATAACTGTCTCAATAGAAAAAACTATTACAGCATATACTTTACAATGGATGGATACTGTATTTATGAGGTCAACTGGAATCTGGTTTGGCCTCTTACCCATAAATGTATTGACAAATAAAATTAGAGAGATTTCTTTTAAAATATTACACAAATGCTATCCCTGTAATAGTATGCTTTCTAAGTATATTAACAAAATTAAGGGGAAAAAACAACAACTTTTTGACAAAGATAAGATGATGAATAATTTGTTTTGGGGGTAAATGTGTTTGAGTAAATAGCCTCAGAAAAAAATTGTATCTGACATTTGTATTAATATTTTTTATATTTTTATAATAATAAAAAAGAAAGAAAAATCAGAAATTCATATACATGTATTGTCCAAGTTTTCATTTATAAGTGTACATTTTTAGGCAAGAATGCACTCCTCGCACTCTATTTGTTTGGTATTTTAATTCTTATGTTACATCTTAATGTACATTAAGATTGCATTAATAACAAAAAATCCCCCAAACAAATAAATAAAAAATAGTTAGTAGGAAAACTGATTTGCCCAACATTAGGTAAGTAACATTACAGTAACTGACCAGACAGCTACCTAGCTGGCTATATCAAACATAGATCAAATCTTTTTAATATCTAGCTCTTTACAATTTACAAGAACATTGTTCCGTTACTATGTACATGTGTTTATATATGTTTTAACATATTTGATTGAATAACGTTGATTATTTCCCCCCAAATAATGTCAAAGTTCAAACTATATCTTAAACTTACCAGGTTACATTGTAAACTGTTCACAATTAAGCATATGTCAGAGATAAGATCTCAATTTCGCTGAACAGTAGATAGTATCTACTTTTGCATGTATATTACCTCATCAGATCTTTGAAACACTGATGGTTTGTTGAAACCTGCAGAGTGACAACAGTCCCACCTACTGGCTGGAACAGCTGACGTGGAGCTGAATGAACGCAAGTGATAATCTACCACAGCCAGCAGCCATTGCTTTTCAATATGGACAGATAGACTACTGACAAACAAAGTCGAAGTCATTTAACATTTTTTAAATGTATGTCTGATCAGGGGCTTGGGACAATACATCAGGGGCAAATCAATGGGCTATTCTCTGCTTCTGACGACAAAATCTAAACAGGCATGCGCACAACACCTGCGCACATTGGATAAGCCGGTAAGAACACCGGTTAAGGCATGCAACTTAAAATTGCGGTGATGGACATAAATCTACCTGTGTCAATCAGCCGTTTATGACCTTACACCGATAAAGGAAAACTGTTTAAGACCTTTACATGACCACACACGTTGTTGGCTTACTAAGCATAATCGGTCTAAGAGCGTGCATGTAAACACGCTCAGCAAAAAGGCGGCTTTTCACCCAAATCCAGATTTAATAAAATTAAGTCCCACCCTACATTTTTTCGGAAATACATCAGATTACAGAAGTAAAATGGGTTGTAAACTGCTTTTCACATTGACTTTAACATGACCACTCACATTGATAAACGACAGTATGCAGAGGCAAGCCAGTCCTAACAGAGGTCGTTTGCATAGGCAAAGTACAGTAGATACAAAACAGCCTATTTAATTGTCAGGGTCAAAGAGAGGGTGGACCATGGCCATAAACAACTTTATAACTACTATTTTTGGTGCAAGACTACTACACTGTAAGTGGACTTAGAAAAAGGAACATTATAATTTGTGCACTCTCATGTTTTAATAAGCTCGGTTTTATGAGGTCTCTCACTGCCCAAGACTGAAAAAAGTGTAATATCTCTTGTGAACGCACACATTTATTATCTGAGGCAGGTTAAAAGACTCCTTTTTGAAAGACATTTCCAGAGAAAGGAGAGTCGCTCATCATACTGCTGTCCAGTCCTCGTGATATTACTCTAGGGAGAGCAGCTATCCAGAGTCCCTGCCAGAAACCAGCCAGGATATCATGAGCTATAGCGCCTCAAAAAGTTCAAAATGCCTTCAACTGGCTTTTATTTCACCTTTACCAACTTCTTCCATCAATTACAACTCCAGGAACAACACACAAGAACAGATTCTTCCCCAAAGAACACAAACTGTAAGAACTCTAAATTAGCTCTAAGTTTTTCTTATTCAGTGTCTGTCCAATGTCAACAACTGTAAACCTCATACTGAATCTCACATTACAATTAAAAAAAATAAATAAATATTCTGATACAGCATCTGTCAGACAAGATTGGTCATCTTGTGATAGGGTGTTTAACAAATGGCATTTTTGCACCCTTGAAGGGCACTTCGCGAAGAGGACGCCACTCGAAAGGTCGTTCCAAACAAAAGAAAGAAAGTTCATTTTTTTCATAAAGGGCCCTTTCAGAAGACTTTTAGTGAAGTCTACATTTAAACTTTAATGCCACGTTCCCTTCAGAGTGCCCTCATCAAGAGCTCTGTCTTTCATAGTGAGTAGGGCATAGGGATGATCACTTTCGATTGGAATTGCCCATAATCTCTAACATTATAACACAGTGAGAACACTGATTATGAAACGAAATGAAAAAAATGGTGTGCTGCTTTAAAATGGGTGAAACACATTGGTCAATCACTCATATCGAGCATGGGCGCAAAACTTCTAGCCTGTTGCCTGGTAACTGTCAGCACAAAAGTGAGAGTGTGAGAGAGAGAGAGAGAGAGAGAGAGAGAGAGAGAAGGACTGCTGGAAACAAAATAAATGCAGTCTTGAGAATACATTTAGCCATGGCCATTACGACAGGACCGATGGTGCTCCCGAGACGCTAGCAGCCTGTCGTGATTTTATGAAACACTGAGAGACTAATGACACTCAACACTCGCCCAACTACTCCACACACACACCGTACGGGACAAGATGAAAAGATCCGTACCTGAGATGAAAGAGAAGGAAAATGTAGACAAAAAAAAGTAGTAGTAGTATGACCTAGAGAGATAGCTAAAAAATATATCTCTAAATATCTCTCAAACATTTATGTACTTGCGCTGAAATTCTTGCATAAACAACAGCTTAAAGTTGGTTTTCTGGCTTTAGCTGGTCTCTTGGGCCAGGTCAGCCTGGTCTATAGCTGGTTTAGAGGGGTTTAGGGCACATTCCATTAGGGGACATGGTCATGGTAGGACTCTGGCTTGTCAGTTTGGCTAAACCAGCTGAACACCAGCTTAGCCAGGCTTGGTGACCATCTTAAACAAGCTAAGACCATTGAGCCAGCTTAGGCTGGTTTAAACCTTTTTTCTTTTTTTTTTTTTTTATAGCTTTAAGGAACTCTTAAAATGGTGATTTTTTTTTTTTTTTTAATTAAAAGGAACTATCAAAATCTAAATCACCAATATAACAATATTCAATAAACAGCTATATTTACTTACACATTCTAAAACATTTTATAACACATCTCCCTGGAATACTCTATTCTGACTGCTCAATCACACCATCTAAATCGTGGTCTGATATTTCTGAATAATGACCGCAGATCCGGGAATAAACTGTTCTTTCACCCGGGTATTGCGAGTCATCTTTCCTAGTTCTCGTATGACTCTGCAATTTCTTCAAGCAAGCTAATTAAATAATTTAGACACAAATCAAAAATGAATGTCCATTTATTTATTTATTTAGCAAGTAGTCGTGTAATAAGCTGGATAATGAGCAGTCAGGCAGTCATTTTTGCAATATAACCACCAACAAAACTCTGATGCAAACCGAAGGTGGAATTCAGCTGTTTCTAGAGACACCACACTCTCTTCTCACATAATAATGATTTCAATGCAAATCAATATTTCATGTCCATTCATTTATTTATTTGGCAAGTGGTCATGTAATAAGCTGGATAATGAGCAGTCAGACAGTCATTTTTGCACATGATAACGATTTCAATGCAAATCAATAATTAATGTCCATTTATTTATCTATTTGGCAAGTAGTCATGTAATAAGCTGGATAATGAGCAGTCAGATGGTCATTTTTGCAATATAACCACCAACAAACCTCCAATGCAAACCAAAGGTGGAATTCAACAGTTTCTGGAGACTCTGCACTCTATTTCTTCTTACATAATAAAATTTTCAATGCAAATCAATAATTCATGTCCATTTATTTATTTATTTGGCAAGTAGTCATGTAATAAGCTGGAGAATGAGCAGTCAGATGGTCAAGGCATGCAACTTAAAATTGTGGTAATGGGCAAAAACCTATCCGTGTCGATTAGTTCATTCTAAAGTCGTTTATGACCTCCCACCGATAAAGGAAAGCTGTTCAGTGCATTTACATGACCACAAAGGTTGTCGGCTTATTAAACAGAATCGGTGTAATAAAGTGCATCCAATGAATGAATAACTTAATTTTGGTCTGTTCTTCACAAAACTATCGTATGGCTTCAGAAGACTTGAAATATAAGGCACAGAACTTATTTCACATCAGCCTGATAAAAGTTTTGCAAAATGACTTAGCATGGTTCATTACACATATTGTGGCAGTTACGAGGTGAAATATCCACTGTGTGGCACTAAAAGTGAGTTAAATTTTCTCCCAAACAGATGAGGTTAAGGTTAATGCTCTATCGAGTTTTAAATCAACCTAATCGCACAATCTGATCATGCTTGAATGACTTTTAAATGTAGTTGATTATGCAAATGATAAATTAGGTCATGCACAATAGTAAAAGTTCTTAGATGTCATAAGATAGCATTGAGTAAGGAAAGAGCAATAAGTAAGTATTTATGAGCTGATAATCTGCCTTTTTACTCGTAATCTGTGTGAAAGTGAATAAAAGTCATTGTTGTTGTTGTGCCTCTAGTATTCATTTCACCAGGAAACTGCCATGATAGGTCCATCGAGCCATGTAAAAATAATTTGACAAAAAATGACGTGATTCTATGGCACCAGGTTGAATGCACTTTAAATGCAAAGTCATACAGATTACTTCTGGTACCTTTATGGTGCTTTTTTGACCTTTTTGAGGAGCCCCTAGTCAATGTATGCTTTCACTGAATTGTAAACAGAAGCTTGTACATTCTCCTTTTGTGTTTCACAGAATAAAGAAAGTCACACAGTTTTGGAACAAGAGGAGGGCGAGTAAAAGATGACAGAATTTTAGATGAACTATTACTTTGTTAGAAGGCGAGTGGACTGGCATTTCACTCCTTTTTCGATCACTAGGGACAAATGTGTCTATTTTAAGATCTGTAAGTTCACCTTTACTCGAGATGCAAACGTGACCCTTTACAGAGCATTCTGGTGTATGCATGGACACATGTATGAGTGTTGTAGGTTAGCTGTGTGTGTGAGAGAGAGGGGGTGAATTCATATTGGCAGAATGGAGACGAGCGGTAACTATGCAGCGGTATCCATGGAGCCGTCACCATAGCAACGGTGCTCAGAAAGCCAGGGTCTTTAATTGGTGAGTGTGAATGTAGAGACAGAAAAGCCATTTGTGACGCACTATTGTTTCAAGAAAACACTGCACACATACGCAGCTCAAAATACCAAAATCCATAGACTTTCTACTAGATGCCACTATTTAGGACTATTTAGCGTTTTGTTTTGAGTGATGACATCACTCAAAATAGCCAAAATATCATAGCTACTACAGATATTAGGCATCAATATTAACAGTGCTCATACTTAGATTGGAGATTTGAACAAATCTTGAGTATTAAAACCTTGGTCTTTTTTTTTTTTCTTTTCTGTAAGGGATATCAGAAAAATAAAATTAGTCCATGATTTGAATAGAGTTTGATTTGTTTCGATTAATCTTTTATGGAGTTATTCCATGTCAAAATTCCCCGGCTGCAATTTTTGATTTAGTTCATACTTTTCCTGAAGATAAACATAAATATTGATGAAAGCCAAAATATTAAATGCCAAACAGATTTATAGTTACTGAGTAAACCAAAATTATATTTTCACCTATGATTTTGGAGCAAAAATTATTATTATTATTTTTTTTTCCATTTTTGGACTCACACCATTGGCATATAATGCAACAAGAGGTGCTGAAGTCAACTGATTTTAGTAACAGACCTTCCGATCTCTGTGCTAAATTAAAAATAATGATACTGCCACCTTTCAAAGGTCATTTTTTCGACCTGTAGTTTTGCTCCAAAATCATAGATGAGGTAAAAACACACTTACATTGTCCACTGCAGCTTTTCATTTTTTATAGAGTTGTACAGCGCCTGTAAAAAAGAAAGAGCAGTCAGTTACACACATACGTAAGCTGTAAATTACTGTGTGTGTGTGTGTGTGTTGGTGTCAGAGGGTGATGTCGTCCAGGTTGCATCATATATCATCCTAATCAGTCCCTGACTTACTAATGACACAAACCCCAAAATAAACATCCCATTCGATCAGTCACCATATTTGCACAAATAAATGCCATTTTTGGGTGTAGAACTGAGTAATCAATACCAATACAGTGTCAACTTAATCAATACCAGAGAAGCAATAACTTAACTCTACAATGAAAATGCCGAACCTAAACAAAGAATAGATTCTTTTAGCATTTGTAAATGCTATTCTATTCTATTCTCTCTTATTTAATTCTATTTTCGTTTTTATTCTAGTTTTATATTCTATACTTTATCTTTTTACTATTTTTTTAGTTCTATTTTTATTTAAGCATGATTTTCTGTAAAGCTGTTTTGAAACAATGTGCATTGTGACATAAGTGCAAAAAACATATTGCATTTATTTTCTTTTGAATAACGGCTTAATAACACAAAACCTTTACAGAAGGCTGTTAGCTAATGTGTGTCTGGCATCCTGCTGCACATTAGCACGTAATTGACACATCATCACTGTAAACGAGGTGGCTGCGAGTACTACGGCTGTAAAGCTTCAGCGTCACAGACGCATGCTGTGGTAATGTAGCAGATCAGTGTACCATGCTGACTGACCTGCAGAATGAAATATAGCCATTATATTCAGTGACAGCATGTGCATGATTGACAGGTGTTGATAGGGGTCGGAAACAACAGTTAGAGATACTTTCACATGGTCACCTGACCCAATACCCCTTTGACAAGTCTGGTGTTTGTGTGTGTGTGTTAGCATCTCTAATATGGATGATTACTTCTGCATGTCCTTTCATGTGGAAATGACAAAAATGACGCCTCAGCATTAAAAGCTAATAATCTAAACATATATTAGAATTCAGAGAGCAAATGTATTCTTTCAACAAAACAAACGGCATCTCCCAATGCATGTTAAATTCAAACACAAATTCTGCAACAAATATAACTGACCCTCTGTTGACTTGCTCCCTTCATAATTCATAAACACAAATACACAGAATCAAGAGAGAATATTGTAAGTCTTCCTAAAGACCCCATGAAACCAAAATGTGTGTTTAGTGGTTTTAAGTCCATGCCTATTAACTGTATGCTAGAGTACTCATAAAAGTTGTCAAAATAAACTTTTAGCAGGAATACACATTTAAAATTTAAAGTAGTCTTGGTTCCGGAAGTATTTTTCCCATTCATTTTCTCCATAGGGATTTAATAAAATCCTCCATAAAAGAATGCTAAAGCCATGACCCAAACACACCAGCTCCGAGGTGAGTCACAACATTACAAACTTTGATTTGAACAAAAAATCATTTTGAAAATCGGACAAAAAGACGAAGGTACAAGACTGCGTACTTAACGTTTTTATTAAGGGAATAACCTACAATCCTATGAAGCATTGCGAAAGACGTAATTGAAATTAAAAACATTGGAAAAATTTAAAACTATTTCAAGTTGTTGATTTGAAGTACAAGAACTAGTAGGGATGCACAATTAATCAAAATAAAATCCAAATTGCGATATGACCTTGTGCGATTATTAAATCTGCTCACCTCAAAGTTTATTTGCGCTGCTCTGTCCAGTCTATATTAAGTTAGAGAATTTTTACAGTGTTTTCACAGTGGTTCTGTGCTTCACAGCTGCATCTCATTAGAGTAGCAGAAGTGCTCAGAGTTTGGTTTCGTTTGCTTACATGCGCTAAGCGCTTTATTTACGCTAAACTGCCACGTCCTGTGTGAAGCGGTTTTTATTTTCATCTGCGCATTTCAGTCTCTGCCAGGCACAGGTATCATAATAATAATACAAGAACAAAACACTGAGCAGAAAGCTTACATATAACCAGTTTTGGCAGAGCTGCTGATAAAAAGTTAAATGATCAGAATCGGACGATTAAATGAAAAGAAATTTGGAGATCGGTATTGGATGTTAAAATCCTGATTGGAGCATCCCTAATATTCAAGTTAACTGGGTTTCAAAAACTAATGATGATGGTAGGATGGCTGAGACCCTATAACAAAATGGACAAACAACAGGTAGATGGTGGATGGGTACAATTTGAATATGAAGTTTTGAAAGTTTTGAATATCAAGAAGTTTATGTATTTATTTGTTTGTGGGTGAATTTTAAAAAAAAAAGTCTCAGTTTGGTTCTTTTTAAGAGGACTCAAGTGTGAAAACCCCAGCAGCATTTAATCAGTTGAAAATGTGAAAAACATAAAAAATAAAATAAAAATTTGTCTATCATAATCGCATTTCAAATCGCAATATTTTTCAAAATAATCGCAATATGACTTTGTCAGCCCTAGAAACTAGTGATGGACTAATGTATCGGCCAGGCCAATTAATCGGCCGATATTGGCCATTTTGCGATTATTGGCATTGGCCGATAACCGTATTCGCTTGACCGATTAACAGAAGTGTGAACATTCCCATGTGTCAGTTCCAAAATTAACCAGAAGATTTGTCAATGGATAGTCAACACTTTCTGTTTCCAAGTTTTCGTCTTTTCAAATTCATGCAAATTTGAGTAAATATTGAAGGAAATAAGTGTTTGTTTCACTTTACAAATTTTGTGTACATCTGATTTGCTGTTGTTAACTTGTATTATGTTTATTGGCATTTATATCGGCCACTGGCCATTTTCGGCCATTGAAAAACCAATATCGGTTGACCACTAATTGAAACAATATATTTTAATTTCACTCAAAAATATTTAGATATATTCAAATATATCACTAGTTTAAGAGTGTAGGGAGACGGACTCGATTGCGCCATTTGCAGCGCGTCATAGAAGTGGGCAGTCTCTGCAGAGCTCTTTTGCTGTGGTTTGTTTGCCACGATTCTCTGATTCTCTGTGGATCTATAGTGTAAGTTCTTCACTATGAATCCCAGTATTAAATACGCTTTTTAAAAAATGACGTTGAAATAAAGCAGGCTGGTGGCTTCAACAGAAGCATATACCATTGATTAACAACCTTGAAACTCACGGTAGGTCTGTCTTGAAAGGTTTATAAGTTATTGTTAAAAATCAATTAGTCTATGGAGAAAACTAATGGGATTTTTACTAACGCAACCTTCTTTATATATATATATATATATATATATATATATAAAGGCCCTTAGATATGTCCCACCTAACTTCCTGTTTCAAAAGAAAACATGTCAACACAAGAAAGAAAACTTTGCTTGTAGATGTAATGTAGAATTTGGTCAGATCGCCAGTTGGAGAAAAACGTTTGCATGGTCCATCCATGCCATTTATTTCGCCTCTGGGTCAGCTGACATGCACAGATGACATGGTGAGTGGGGCAAGACAGGTGAACAGATGAGTGGTGTGAAACAGCATACCCTCTTTCTCTTGCGAGCTTGTGGATGGTTCTGTCCATCTTGAGTTTTCCCTAGGAAGTCAGGGAATGCCAGGGGTTTAAGAGATCGGGATCGTGGCGTTCGTGGGTAACGGAACGGATCCATCATGCGGAAATCTCGACCGTAACGGACGGAGCAGAGAGAGCGTGAGCGTAACCGTCCAGCAGAGTGTAGACTGTTCACTCCAATCATATTTGACACCAGAAAAAACCGTAGTGCACAACGAGAAAAGACTGACTCCAGTTCGGTGAGTTTCGGCCAAGATTTCAGGTGAGTTTTATCTTTATCTTTACGTGAAATGAGTTCTATCCAATCTTTCTCATGAAAAGTTCAATAAAAATGCAAGAAAATATCTCAAGGAATTCAAAGTGAAAAACAGATCTGTAAAAACCCAATCCGTCTTCCTCTACAAAGGGATTAGGTAAATCCAAAGACCTGTTGACTGCCACAAAAAATGAAAACCAACAAAATCCAGCTTCCGAATGGAGAAATATGATCCAATCCACTGCTTTGATAGATTCTTGAGGATAATAAGCATTAAGGTCTATTTTTCTGGTCCAAAAGTCCTGCAAAAATCTGCCATCTCGCTGATCTTGTACTTCAACTAAAATGTTCAACCAAACGTGATAATTGGCACGAGACTCGTAATAAGTCGTAATAATATCTAAATATATATTTCAACTATGATGATGATGAGTTACGAAAGCAGTATGACACATATTCTGCAATAATTTACCAACAAAACAGGAAGGCGTTGACCATCTATATGACATTCACAAGTTAATAACCACAATCGAGTTTCAACTTTAGCTTACGGTCGTTATATTTACACGGCCGTCTGTGAGATCCTGCTTGGGGGAACATGAAAATAAACCCACTGATGCTAGAGAACCAAATTAATAGTGTGCTTGAGTAAAATGAAGATTATAGAGTTCCTATAACTCAACTAGTAGTTTTGATTGACGTATAATGACAAAATATATACCTTGAATGCACTCAAAGTCACTTTGGATAACGGTACCTGCCAAATGCATGAACGTAAACGCTACGGTGATGCAAATATCTACGATACTTCCCTAGAGAGCTCTGAACACATGTAGCAATCGCTCACACCAGCTAAACACCATCGGGCCAACTTCTAAAAGCTACAAACCGCCCATGCAACCAGCAAGCGGCCAGACGCGTAAACACACACACAGAGCGATGCCACAGATGGCAAGTAACGCTTTCAGAAGTGTGAAAGAACAGCCAGGAACCGACAGATGGAATGAGGCAAACGGAGACAGAGAAAACATGAAACACACTCTCACGCACTCACAAAACACACCCTGGCAGTAAGCAGGGATGGTCAGCTTGCTAGTCTTTCTAATGACATACAGGAGTCTCCACGCCTCCACAAGGTCTAAATGAAGATCCAAATTGAGCCAGGACCAACAAAAAACAACCAAATATGAAGACAGACAGACTTCAAATAAATTGTGTGCCTGTTGCTTCTAAGATAAAGATGGATTCTGAGCTTTTTAGATTGGTATTGTTCTTTGCCAACCAAGAGAGAGATCAAACTCCATTTTTAAAAGCACATCTCTCCTTTTTGCATCCGTTTACCCATTTATCCATCCAGAAATATCCGAGTGATGTTTGGACTGCTTTTTAAGACAGTATCTTATCCAAGTCCTCTTAGTTTGCAGCAGAGTCACATGTACGCATCCACGCACGATCTGAAAATGATCACTGCTTTGCTTGTGTCGTCTTTACCGTCTGGCTTCAGTTTTATCTCTCAGCCTTCGCAAATGGAAAGTGTCTGAATCTCTGAGACTCAACGGAGGATGCAAGCTCTCTCCTCCCCCTTCTCTCTCTCTCAGGTTCCAGGCAGCCAATCACAGCAATCCAGCTCTCTCAAACACACACACACACACACACACACACACACACATCCTCACTCTCTCGGCTTGATTTACTTTGAATGCTGATTAACATTCAGCACTTGTTTCTTAGAGGTGGAACACAGAAAGATGGAACTACAGGAGGTATAAAACACATAATAAAACTAGAAGTGTAACTGCCGAACAGTCTGTAAAAATAAATGAGCTGGTGATGGGAATGAGATGAGACAATGAGACATATAGGGGTGAATATTCTGAAAGCAACTTGTCCCTTAACCATAAACCCTAAAATACACAATGTTTATAGTATAAACGCAGTATATCCACAAGACATATACATTACACGTGTTAACAAGATTTTAGTGTGAAAAAAATGGCTTACTAACCTTTTTAGTGTAAAGCTAAATCCAGTATTACAACTTTGTTGTCACTGTAATCTGGTAAATGTAGCAACACCTGATTTTATCACACTAAAATCATGTTAACATGTATAATGTTTACATTTTGTGGATATGCTTTTGAAACGGATGGACATTGTAAGTGTCTCACTGTAATCATGAATTCTGCTAGTTTTTAAATAAAACAGGGTCTAGTCAAAAATATTTTTGTCATTATCAACCTTATGGCATAAATGTCTGTCGAGCTAAACTTGTATTGAACCTGGAACATGTTTTTGCATTGTGACTATATATATTTTTTTTAATAAAAATCCCCAAATTTTCAATACTGTAATGCATCCAGACATTTTACTTTGGAATTATGCTTTGAAAATGTACAAAGAGGAACAAAAGCTTTCTTACTTTTCTCACAATAAATCATTTCCATCGAACATGGATTGGATCTGTTGAACACACGACAGTCCAACATTTTTAGGAGAGCCACAATGAAAGATAAATAGAAGATAAATAAAGAAAAAATAATTAAAAATGATATCATTATGATTAATATTGTAACCGGTCCTGCTCAACCCGCTCCGAATGGTATTCAAACCGGCGTCTCCAGCATGGGAGGTGGGCGGGCTAAGGAGGAGGCTAAAGGCTACAGCCTCTAGCATCAGTCGCTAGTGCGCCTCTTGTGACCAAGGAAGTGAGGTTTACACATACCGCACAGCTATCACATACCAGCTGACTCCCGTTACACTCACCCCCCTAAACCTCACTCCCATCCGGGTCACGGCACCACTGTAACTGGTCCTGCTCAACCCCATGTGAACAGGATTCGAACCGGTGTCTCTGGTGTGGGAGGCAGGCGCACTCACAAGGCTACTGAATAGGATTGAACATTACAAATGAATACTATGCAAATGCTGGGCAATTCCACAGTTTTGTCATCCACATCATGGAAAAATAAAAAGTTAAATTCTGTATAATAGTATAATGGATAATCCCATCCAGACCGCTAGAGGGTGCCGCTTGCTCACACAGAGCAGACTGACGTGCTGATTTAAGGTTAGTAATCACACAAGGCCATATTGCGATTTCAATCTTAATTCAATCAATCATGCAGCATTAATGGATATCATACTGATATCTCAGAAGTCAAAGTATGCTGGTTTCAAAGCGTTTTGAATTCAGTAACTGTACATACCCCTACCTTGAACATATATTACACATGTACACACACCATTCTGTGTTACATGTCCTATTTTTTGTACATCTATTTATACTCTAACCTTGTTTTATATTCTGTGTCTCACTGTAATGTTCTGTGTGCACTTGCTTGTTTCTCCTAACACAAAATAATAATAATAAAAACAAATATCATCACACTTGGCAATAAAGCTCATTCTTTTATTCATTCTTCATTCTGAATGGGTTTCCTCATCAGCTAGCCCAGTGGTTCCCAACCCTGTTCCTGGAGGCCCCCCCCAACACTGCACATTTTGTATATCTCCCTTTTCTAACACACCCAGTTCAGGTCTTGGAGTCTCCACTAACATTGAATCAGGTGTGTTTGATTAGGGAGATTTCCAAAATGTGTAGTGTTGGGGGGCCTCCAGGAACAGGGTTGGGAACCACTGATCTAGCCTATAGGTAATTGCCGCTTTCACAACTGTCACGTTTGTTTATGCTGTTTTTCCCGCATTAACATGAGAACGAGAAAGAATAAAAATAATTAAATATGACATGTTCTTAAAAGTGCCAGCCCTTCTACATATTGTGGTTATTAATATTTCTGGATTGTGAATTTGAACACAGAATTTGTACAAAATGTGTTACTAATTAGTTATAAATAAACCATCGGTTTTTCATATCAGTGTTTTCTTGCTTATAACCGATATGCTGATGCTTTTAATTTGGTCAATAATTGACAGATAAATATTGGCAGCCGATACATCAGTGCATCCCTAATTAAAAGACTCAAATTCTACCATTATGTATAAATACTATACAATTTAAATAAGATACAATTTGAATGGAAAATGTGCTTGATTATAATGAAAATACGATAGTTTAACCTTTTACTGACAGAACAGTCTCCTGAACTGAGATCAGTCGTTTTAAATAAAATTAAATGATGCATTGCATATAGCGAAGCCAAAATAGAAATCCACGCATGTGGACGCGTGGTCGAACGAGGTTAATCTATTTTACTGCAGTATGAATAATTTATGAAAAATATTCAAAAAGCAACTGTGTGAAGCAGATTAACATGAGTGAATCACTAGAATTAATGAGTGTTAATTATATACTATATGTACAGATTTTGCACTTATGGAAAGAAATTGGAACTTTTATTCTCCAAAGTGGCATTCAACTGATCACAATGCATAGTTAGGACATTAATAATGTGAAAAATTACTATTAAAATGTTCAGAACTTCTTAAACTACTTCAAAGAGTTCTCATCAAAAAATCGTCCACGTGCAGCAATGACAGCTTTGCAGATCCTTGACATTCTAGCTGTCAGTTTGTCCAGATACTCAGGTGACATTTCACCCCACACTTCCTGTAGCACTTGCCATAGATGTGGCTGTCTTGTCGGCACTTCTCACACACCTTACAGTCTAGCTGATCCCACAAAAGCTCAATGGGGTTAAGATCCATAACACTCGTTTCCAATTATCTGTTGTGCAATGTCTGTGTTTCTTTGCCCACTCTAAACGTTTCTTTTTGTTTTTCTGTTTCAAAAGTGGCTTTTTCTTTGCAATTCTTCCCATAAGGCCTGCACCCCTGAGTCTTCTCTTTACTGTTGTACATGAAACTGGTGTTGAGCGGGTAGAATTCAATGAAGCTGTCAGCTGAGGACATGTGAGGCGTCTATTTCTCAAACTAGAGACTCTGATGTACTTATCCTCTTGTTTAGTTGTACATCTGGTCTTCCACATCTCTTTCTGTCCTTGTTAGAGCCAGTTGTCCTTTGTCTTTGAAGACTGTAGTGTATACCTTTGTATGAAATCTTCAGTTTTTTGGCAATTTCAAGCATTATATAGCCTTCATTCCTCAAAACAGTGATTGACTGATGAGTTTCTAGAGACAGCTGTTTCTTTTTTGCCATTTTTGACCTAATATTGACCTTAAGACATGCCAGTCTATTACATACTGTGGCAACTCCACAACAATGTTAAGCTTCATTTAACAAACCAAATATCTTTCAACTGTGTTTGATATAATGGCAAGTGATTTTCTTGTACCAAATGATCAATTTAGCATGATTACTCAAGGATAAGGTGTTGGAGTGATGGCTGCTGTCTAGATTTGATCAAAAATGACTTTTTTCAAATAGTGATGGTGCTGTTTTTTACATCAGTAATGTCCTGACTATACTTTATGATCAGCTGAATGCCACTTTGGTGAATTAAAGTACCAATGTCCTTTCAAAACAGCAAAATCTGTACATTATTCCAAACTTTTGGCCGCCAGTGTGTGTATATATATTCATATATATACACTATATTGCCAAAAGTATTCACTCACCCATCCAAATAATTGAATTCAGGTGTTCCAATCACTTCCATGGCCACAGGTGTATAAAATGAAGCACCTAGGCATGCAGACTGCTTCTACAAACATTTGTGAAAGAATGGGCCGCTCTCAGGAGCTCAGTGAATTCCAGCGTGGTACTGTGATAGGATGCCACCTGTGCAACAAGTCCAGTCGTGAAATTTCCTCGCTACTAAATATTCCACAGTCAACTGTCAGTGGTATTATAACAAAGTGGAAGCGATTGGGAATGACAGCAACTCAGCCACAAAGTGGTAGGCCACGTAAAATGACAGAGCGGGGTCAGCAGATGCTGAGGCGCATAGTGCGCAGAGGTCGGCAACTTTCTGCAGAGTCAATCGCTACAGACCTCCAAAGTTCATGTGGCCTTCAGATTAGCTCAAGAACAGTGCATAGAGAGCTTCATGGAATGGATTTCCATGGCAGAGCAGCTGCATCCAAGCCATACATTACCAAGTGCAATGCAAAGCGTCGGATGCAGTGGTGTAAAGCACGCCGCCACTGGACTCTAGAGCAGTGGAGACGCGTTCTCTGGAGTGACGAATCACGCTTCTCCATCTGGCAATCTGATGGATGAGTCTGGGTTTGGCGGTTGCCAGGAGAACAGTACTTGTCTGACTGCATTGTGCCAACTGTGAAGTTTGGTGGAGGGGGGATTATGGTGTGGGGTTGTTTTTCAGGAGCTGGGCTTGGCCCCTTAGTTCCAGTGAAAGGAACTCTGAATGCTTCAGCATACCAAGAGATTTTGGACAATTCCATGCTCCCAACTTTGTGGGAACAGTTTGGGGATGGCCCCTTCCTGTTCCAACATGACTGCGCACCAGTGCACAAAGCAAGGTCCATAAAGACATGGATGAGCGAGTTTGGTGTGGAAGAACTTGACTGGCCTGCACAGAGTGCTGACCTCAACCCAATAGAGCACCTTTGGGATGAATTAGAGCGAAGACTGCGAGCCAGGCCTTCTCGTCCAATATCAGTGTCTGACCTCACAAATGCGCTTCTGGAAGAATGGTCAAAAATTCCCATAAACACACTCCTAAACCTTGTGGAAAGCCTTCCCAGAAGAGTTGAAGCTGTTATAGCTGCAAAGGGTGGGCCGACGTCATATTAAACCCTATGGATTAAGAATGAGATGTCACTTAAGTTCATATGCGTCTAAAGGCAGATGAGCGAATACTTTTGGCAATATAGTGTATATATATATATATATATATATATATATATATATATTTATATACTTACACAATCACACATACACTGTATATAAATACATTCCAAATACATAGTTATAAATCAGATTATATAATTCGACATCCAAATATATAGTTACAAATCTGAGTATGTTGTAAATCTAAATATTTAGTTTGCAGATCCAATTATAGTTATAAATCTGAACATATAAATCTAGATCTTAAAACTTGATGGTTGGCCTAGTTGAAAGACAAACACTCATTTTCCATTAACAAAACTGTGTCGCTATTCTTTGGAACTGACACATTAGGATTAAATATCACATCTGTTAATCGGCCAAGCGGGCACAATTATTGCCAATAACATCAAATATCGGTCAATTAATTGTCCTGGTTGATATATCGGACTGTCACTACTATGATGTGTGACATTAAGGCTACACACGGTTAAATGAACATCACCTGCACGTTTGTCTGGTTTGGGCTCGTCAGTGCAGAACACAAAATTATTAGCTCAGTCTCACTATGGTTAATCTGCTCAACAGCACACAGCCAATTATTTTCTCACTCCGTCTGTCGTTATCTACACACAGACTCGCATCAAACTGGGTCGCCCGTCAACCCATGACCACCCTATCAGTGCCACAGCCTCGGTCCCCGCCCCTGCATCTCCATGACGACGACGCACTTCAAGCACTCTTTAGAACCCCAGAAACCCCACACGTGTGAGAGATACCGTCACAAATCTATGGTTTCTGTTACCACTTCTCTTATTACAACAGATAGAAAATCTTTGCATTTATCCTCATATTTCACTACAGATGTGACTGAATAAAAAAACCTAAAACATTAAGAAAATAAATAAACACACACTATCAGAAGCCCTTTCGACATTTAATTTCGGTATAAATTATAGATATCTGTAATTACATTTTCAATAGTAAAAATGCTAATTCTTGATATCAGCAACGTAATTACTACTAGTAAAAATGCCACTTTTTGTCAGCATGTTAAATTTGGTATTTCAGATATCAATGAATAAATAAAAAATTAAAGATATCTTAAAAGACTTTCTTACTAGTTACAATTACATTATATATATACTAGGGCTGTCAATCGATTAATTTGTAATTGAACGAATTACATGGTATGTCGATTGATCAATCTAATGAATTAAATGGTATGTCGATTAATCAATTTAATCGCAATTAATCGCATAAATAAGAAAGCTCCTTAAATAACAATAGTTCAGTATATAATGATTCAATAATTATAAATAATATATATATATATATATATATAAAATAAAAAATAATTCAGACAATTAAAATGCATTATATTATTTTGGCACACAAGTAAAGCATTAAAAAAGGCAATACAAAAAGTGGCTTTAGAATGCAATAGATTGTTTATTTCCATATTATTGAACATAAGCCTTTCATTGGCCTACAGTTCACAGCAATCCATTTTGCAATTGAATTAGTCAATCAGTTCGAGATTTATTAAAAGGGCTTGTCTGGACACGTCAATGTACACCTGCGTCAGATGGACGCTTTTGGGGCGTCTCGGTTGAGTTGAGTCATAAAAATAACATTTTTAGGTCACTGTGTCAAGTTAAACTAAGTTTGAAAGTTAGAAAAACAAGTCTTGAGATCCCTGCCTTCAGATTTGCGCTCCATCAAGCTGTTTGAATGCAAGAACGTGTCCTCATGTTGTGCTGTCTGCTCTCGGTGAGTGTCGTTTGTTCTTTGTCTGTATAAGCTGTGCTGCCTATTGACCCGTTTCATGTGACGTCAATGAAACAGGTCAATACAGCAAGTTTCGCTTCCAGCCCCCTGGAGAAAACAGGTGGTACTGCAAGCTTGAATTGCTCATATGGAAGGAATATTCCTTATTACGGTACGGGGACATGATAAATTGCGATAATTTTTTTAACGTGTAATATTTAATATAATTACTCGCACTGAATTAACGCATTACATCGACAGCCCCAATATATATGTGTTTATATATATATGAAATTATCATTGGCACCAGTAAAAAAACAAATCCCAGATAACATAAAATGAGCATTTTTAGTAGTTGTAATTTAATGGTTGATATCAGGAATGGACATTTGCACTAGTAACAATGCAATTATTAATAATAAAAATGTTTACTATTTAAGTAGATCATTGCTAATAGATAAGATTGGAATTTCAACTAATAAGAAATTAATTATAAATATCTGTAATTGCGCATTGAAAAGGAGTGCATGACAAATCTTTGTGTGTACTAGAGAAATTGTTTTTTTACTTGTTGAAATTCCAATTTTGATTTCAAGAATGGGTATTTATGCATGTAATGATGTCATTTTATACATCAAGAATGAAAGTGTTACATCCAAACCGCAATAGGTGATCGCCTTTGACCCTTACTCATAATTTTATATGACTGTCCTTTTCACGTCATTGCATTTTTTATTTATGATAAAACCTAAATTCAGTTTGGCTTGCGAAAATGAAAGCCAGTACCTCTGGAATATTTACTGCTGTCTTTTATTGCAATGGAAAAATATTGTGTTACTCCAAATACACAATAATAATAATAATAATAATAATAATAATAATAATAATAATAAAGCAATGGTTATTTTCTTGTTTTGTAAAAAAATAAAATTATTTCTTTCCTTTGTGATTTTATAATTCATGCATCAGAGGGTTGAATAAATAATAAAAATAAATAATGGTAAAATAAATAAATAAGCTACAAAAAGGATGGAATAATCTGTTTATAATGAAAAATTTCTAGTCAACCAATTCGCCCTTTTTGAATAATTAGCACCTCATGATAACAGCTTTGGTTTTTATGACAGTGTGCGAATGAAATGTGCTTATGTAAGCTGACCTGCTCAGCTGTTGAGAGCGAGAGAACGAGTAGGAGGAATAATGCTAAAACTGATGTTGCGATGGACAGAGAAAAAGATTGCCCGAGGGAAAGTAAAAGAGAGACGAGAGGTCATTTTGAGCAGTATAAAGACTTAAAGGATTGTACGTGTGTTGAACAGTAAGAGCAAAGACTAATATCAGACTCTTTCCACACCAATCCACACTCAGCCACTTTGTTTGTCCATTCGTCCATCACTCTTCAAACAGTTAATACTCTAAAACCTTAATCAGGGTAAACATAATTATAAATGAGGGACAGAAATACAGTCTGTTTAATGGGTTATAGGCTACTATCTAAATGTTCTAGATCACAACTTATGTCTAATTATCACAACCAATGTTTTCTGGAGTGTTTTGGCATTTGATTAATGTTTTGATAGCTGAACTATCGACACAATCAATTAACTTCTGAGTCGAAACTACGCAGTTGCCTAACGCGCACCTCTTCACAAATGTAACTACAACCGCTGTGATTGGTGTGCTTTGTAACCAAAGACCGTCCCACAGGTATGATTAAAAAGATATTTGATGTCCCTTTGCATTTCCTCCAAGAATATCTTAAGAGCCGTGCATCATTTAGCACTGTATTTGGGCTAGTTTGAATCTGGAGCATCTGCTATTTTATATATTCTTTTAATGTGTCAAAAAGTTACAAGCAATAAAAAGACACTTCTGTTAACAACTTATTAACTTGTATAAACTTTTTATATAGTTTTTACTTTATACAAATTTAGTCTGTGAGAGAAACAATATGCTTTGTATTCTACTTGAGACCTTTCCGATCTGTTACGATGACGTTTTGACCGCATGTTTGACAGTATGGTGTACAGTAAATAAAATATATAATCCATATGTCATAAGTTATTAAAAAGGAGTGCTTATATAATTTTTCAATGTATAAAAACACTTGAGTTGTTCATATTGACTAACTGCATTGCATCCAGCATCTACGCTTTAAAACAACATCCTTTTTGTGTTTTTCAGTTGTTCAAGTAGTTACGGAGCACCAACGTATTCACAAATTTTTATATATTTTTATTTAAGCAACTCAAGAGCAAGCATACGGTATATGCATGATTTATTTTCTCTCTTAATATGTATATACAATTCTCAACATGTTCACGTACTTTGATGAGCTCATTTTTAATGCTACAGTCATTTATTATTTATAAAATGTATAATTAGTTCAGAAATGAAGGCATTTTCTCTCAATACACAAGCACTTTGGCTTTGTACTCACAGAACGAAGCAGACACGACAACACAGAACTATAAATGCAAATTTAAATGTACATGCAGAAGTATAAATCAATGGTTCTACTCTGACAATATCCGTAGGATGCAGTTTGTATATGGTGCATAGTGTGCAAATTTTATGCACTGAATTCCTTATAGGCCAACTATATTTGCCAAAGTGTGCAGTATTCAACAAAACACAATGCATGGAATATTCTCTCACAATGCACAGTCCTTGACATCAATTTCAACACAATTTTTGTGTGAGTGATTAGACTGCCAAAAGCTGACATTTTATACAAACTTGAATTCAAAATGCTGAATGACCCTATTTATTTCAGTGATGATAATTGGACACTAATTACTGAATTTAACATGCAATGTAATAAGGTCATGTGACAAAATATAGAATACTACTGTTTGAAATGTTTATCACTGCACAATGTATATTGTTTTACATACTAGTTTTTAAATAGTAGGAATTACAGTACACTGTGCAGAGCACTGCAGTATGCTATTCCATTCCAAACATAGCCATTGTTGCTTATTTCACATGTAAAGAGAGTGTTTACTTTGAGGTCTTAAAGGTACAGTAGCAAAAAATAGCCTGCTTAATAGTAATGGGCAGAGAGAGAGACAGAGTTAAAAATAGTAATTACAAAAACTATTTTTTTGGTGCAAGAAACCTTGCATAACATAAGTGGACTTCATAATATGGCCAGTTTAAATTTAATGATATTTTCACATCAAACTGTAATTTGGGGTGAGATACCATAAGGGTCCAACAGCAGCTTCAGAACATCTTCCTGCAGATAACACACAGACAGGCTGCGCTCGGCCCCCAAAACAAATCTAAACCTCGTTAGCTCATTTATATTAGCTCAAGAACTCATCTGATTAGCTTCAGAATGTGTCTGCGGGGTTAATGAATGGAAGCAAAACATTCCCCGTTTCCTAACAATTACAGTGCTAATTGAATCATATGAACCAATAAATGACCTCCTAAAGAGTCATCGCTTCCCAACGGGACACACATCTGTACTACTTCAAATAAAACACACAGCAACGAATATTACAATGCACCTGTCATGTTTACACAAGTGTACACAATCATACATATGCAAAAATCGACACGCACAAATATCCATTTCTGTCAAGTATTACTCAACATAAAACCTCACATAAAAAATAAATACAAAAAATCTAGTGATGAAATGTTTATTATAATAAAAAGAATAGTAAATGAAAAGTTTAAAATAAATAAAAAAATAAAAAAATAAAAGAATAAAAGAAAAATAAAGAAAAAAGCAATTTCTAATGATTAAATGTTTATAATAAAAATAGTAAAAAGTATAGTAAAAATATACAAATAAATAAATAAAAAATTAAACAAATATGTAAATAAAAATAAAAAGGAATTTCTAGTGATAAATTGTTTATAATAAAAAAAAATAATAAAAAGAAGAGTAAAGAAATTAAACATAAATAATAAAACAATAACCCATTTAAAAAAAAAAAAAAAAAAGCTATTTCTGGTTATAAAATGAATAGTAAATAAATAGAAAATAAATACAAAAAAGAATAAAAAATAATTACAAAATGAAAAAATAATCAATAAAAAATACAAATAAATAAAAAAAGAAAAAGCTGTTTCTAGAATATATATTATAGATATTTAGAAGACAGAATGTTCAATGACTTTCAAGATTTTACTCATTTCCATTACAGACCTGAAAATATTAGTAAAATTTCGTAATATTTCCAGGTTGACTGTGGAACCCTTTAAAATTCTATAAAAATTACCTTGAGGAGTTCTTTAGGAAAATCATGGCCGCTGTTTAGTCCTTCCAGGTTCCCGATAAACTGCGTACATGACATCCGCTTGCCAACGTTCTGCCAACAGAAGAGACCAAAACCGACCTGATAAATAAGAACAATCAGCCCTCACCTGCCCAATAACACCCTAAAAACTACAGCAACTTTACTGTGGAATGAGCAAATCTGATCACACAGAGTCTATGTAATTCTATGATTTAACCCTTTTGTTGTGTTCAAGTAAACATCTTTTTTTTTTAGATTTTTATTTTTTTACTTAATCCAATTGGAATAAAATTCCTTGACTTACACAACACACACACACACACACAATGTGTGTTGAGCGCCCTTTTGTGCATCGTGTTTCCATGTACACTCGTTAAGGAAAATTTCTAAGAACTACTCATCATATTATGTTGTGTTAGGACTCGTTTGAATTGGGATAGTCTGCTGTATGCTACGATATATCATTGTCTATGTTATACTGGATGTATGTTTCATGGAGGTACGAAGAAAAAACTTGACAAAAAGACACTCCTGAGTGAAACAAATCTGCTCATTGCATTCTACAAATTGAGACCTTCCCAACAATATATAACACATGACTATCTCATCTTTTTTATGGTTTTACCAACTCCGAATATAATTTTTGTGATAACAAATTTGCAAATAATGAGAACTAAACAGTTCTTATTTGTCATCAAATTAAAAAGCATTATTTAAGAATTGGTAGGATCAGCTATATGCATTGTAAAGTCCAGATTCTAAGCTTTAAAATGAAACGTATTGTTCAGCTCAAGCAAGTGGTTATTAATTTATTATGTAATTATTATATATTTTTTTTGTTTTCCCACAGGGAATGCCCCCCACTGGCCCTGTGTGATCATTAAAAATGTAGATATTTTAAAATATGCACACAAAAAAAAAAAAGTTGATAAAAAGATCTAATGCAATGTCTTGAGATAATATATGCAATATAAGAGATTTATAAACAATCTTAGTGGGCTAGGAACACACAATGTGTTATAAAACGAACACAGCACAAGGGTTAAACATTTTTCTCATCCTCAAATCTTCGGGTGAGTGAAACTGTCAAGAAATGTCCAGAGTATATTTCACCCCAAATATGAAATGAAATTATTATATTACTTTTTTTTTTTGCACTGTGAACATGCAACGCCAATCGTAAGACATTTTGCATCTGTAAGGGGCTGTTCAAACCGAACACACTCCTGCCCTAAAATCAGACTTAGTTCAATGAATACAACAGAACGCAGGCATCTCAAGATGGGTTTTTAAAAGTTGAATACAACTTAAATACAGCATCAAACAAAATGGCCCTCCACCACGAGACAATGTGAACACAATATGGCGCAGCAAAGACATCGGTCTACTCTAGTGCATGTTACGTAGAAAAATGCAAAAGCACATTTGGTGTGAACGACCCCTAATGTGACATATTTCCAAGTAGAAATGGGATATTTTATCAGATAAAAATGTAGAACAACATTGTGTCCAGAATAGGTGAACTTTTTTTTACTGTATCAGAAAAATTAACATGTGAGATATATATATATATATATATACACACACAATAATGAGAATGAGTTTTATTTTTCATTTCAGTGATGAGAATTTAATGATAAACGTGCTAAATTGTCATGAAAGCAATGTCACAATGGAATTTCTTTTAAAGCAAAATATAAATTATTTTTTGTTTTATTTTGATTTTGGGGTGAAGTATGACTACAACATGTTTTTGTGAGATTTACCTTATACATTTACCATATATATATATATATATATATATATATATATATATATATATATATATATATATATATATATAAATAACCCCTAAAGTAAAGTATACCTGTCATTTTTAACTGTGACATCATTCTTTTAGCAATCGTCTATTTTAACGGGCCAATTCTGAGCACTCTGCATCACTGAATTCTGACCATGGCATGTCCTACATTTAAGCTGTGTGTGTGAGTGTGTGTGTGTGTGTGTGTATGAGAGAGAGAGAATGACTGAGGCTGTAAATATATGTCTAGAGCTGCAGAAAGAGTCCGTTATACATAATAATCTGATAATGTGAACAGCTGAGCAGTTTCATCAGTAGAAAGCAGTAATATCTCAGTTCTCATCAGCACCTTAAACCTGTTACCATGGCGACAGTGAGCCTGGCCTACAACAGGCGTTGTGTGTTAGCTGATGGTCCTAAACTCTTCAACAAAAGCACAGGAGCAACGTACAAGATCTTTAGAGGTGGAAATTGGTGCAGACAGACAGCGCCAGCACAACCATCTCTCCATCTATTACACTATTAAAGGAATTTAATTACTGCAGTAGACAGACACTCTAATTACAACTGTATATATTGTGCACTCTCTATATTGTGTGTATTTTATATACTGTGATCTCGATGTATAACAGCTTTTTTGTCTCGCTAAGGCTAATTTGATAGCTCACATTTGATGTATCCTAAATACACACAATGAAATAATATTTTCACACTTTTTGCATAATTTGGTAAAATTACATCTTAATTTGGAAATGACACCCAATAAAATATTCTGCTCTATTCTAATATTCTAAGTATGCTCTTCTCTGACACTTTTGTCCGCTCGGTTAACAAGTACACTAACTTTATTAGTTATTCTTTTAATATTTTCACACAATAAAATGAGATGTGTTTGTGTTACTCTTTGTTTAGATGATCATAGTTTTAAACATGTAATCATTTGTATTTATATAATGGATTTCCATAGTCTAAAATAGTAAAAATCTAACATAAATTCCATTTGAAAAGTACCAAAAATAACATATATATAGTTAAAATCTCTTTGATTTAATACAAATCAACCGGGGACATAAAATTGCCCAAAGCTGATGAAACACCCAACAATATGGTCCACAAGTCTGAGACCACACTGAAAATCTTTTTTTTTTTTTTTTAAACAGTATTTAAACCTGAAAATATACAGAAAGGTTTAAAGTTTTTAAAGAAAGAAAGAAAGAAAAAATGAGTCTGCACTATTTCTAATATCTCAAATTTGTGACATTTGTAAATATGTTAAAGGGATAGTTCACCCTAAAATGAAAATTCAGTCATTGTTTACTCACTTCTGTGTTGTTATAACCCCATATGACTTTCTTTCTTTTTCTTAACACAAAAGGATAAATTGTGAAAAAAATGTTGTGCTCCGTGATGTCATACAATGGCAGTTTAAGGTGACCAACTCTTCAGGCTTCAGAAGTCTAATAAAATATTCCATGTGACACTTGATTTTAATGAAAGCATATGATAAGGCTTGGTGTGAAACAAACTGAATTCGAATGTACTATTTAAGTGAAAATGTTCACTGACCGTTCACATGCAAACTCATTTATCTAAAAACAGGTCTTCCAAAGCGAAAGTGACAACAGAACATCGAGATGAACGTTTTTGGACCAGTGCCAGTTCACAGCGGATGGAGTTACCTGCACAAAATAGTAAACAAGGGATCGATAGAATGTACTGTCACTCATCAGTGCTGCTTAGGACAAAAAAATCTGATTACCATAGAAAATATACCTTGTATCACGTGTCGTTTGCCGTCAGGTTAGAACACGCTCTTCTAAGTTTCTGTTTGATTTCCATGTACACAGATCAAAAAAATAAGGCTGGGCATAGAAATGCATCAAATCGGGGGTCTGGGTAGCTCAGTGGTAAAAGATGCTGGCTACCACTCCTGGAGTCGCTAGTTCGAAGGGCGTGCTGAGTGACTCCAGCCAGGTCTCCTAAGCAACCAAATTGGCCCGGTTGCTAGGGAGGGTAGAGTCACATGGGGTAACCTCCTCGTGGTCGCTATAATGTGGTTCGTTGTCAGTGGGACGCGTGGTGAGTTGAGCGCAGATGCCGCGGTGGATGGTGTGAAGCCGTGGATGTCTCCGTGGCAACGTGCTCAACAAGTCACGTGATAAGATGCGCAGGTTGATGGTCTCAGACGCGGAGGCAACTGGGATTCATCCTCCACCACCCAGATTGAGGCGAATCACTACTTGACCACGACGACTAAATCGCATTGGGAATTGGGCATTCCAAATTGTGTGAAAAAAAAAAAGAAATGCATCAATTCTTGGACTACAAACTCTTCGGACATATTTAGTGAGTTTATTTATTTATTTATTTATAATTTATTAGACTTCTGAATTATACTTCTGTGTCCTTTTGAAGCTTGAAAAGGTGGTCACCATAAACCGCCATTGTATGACATCACTGAGCACAATTTTTTTTTTCTTCACAATTTCTCCCTTTGTGTTAAGAAAAAGAAAGAAAGTCATATAGAGTTATAACAACACAGAAGTGAGTAAACAATGACTGAATTTTCATTTTTGGGTGAACTATCCCTTTAACAGTCATCATATTTTCTTGTTTCCATTAAAGCACACAAGATGTTCTCTGGATCATTCTCAAATCTTGCTGAAAAACATGATCATCAAATTTTGTTCATGCCAGCTCAAGTGCATGCTGTTATTATAGCAAAAGAGTGGCATACCAAATACCAAGATGTTCTGAAATTCATACACATTTCTCAATTCAAATTTTCACCTTTAATTGTTCTACTGATAATATATTTTGTAGTGAAATATGTAGTATTAAATAGAAAAAGAATGCAAAAAAGCAGCATTTTCACTAGTAGTGTCAGTCATTTGGACCCCACTTTAAGTATAATGTTTGGAAATGTTGAAAATAAACAGCATACATCCAATTTTTCCAACTGATTTGACGGCTTTGAATTGATTTTGTTCATCCATGCGTTTACTCACATGGCCGTGCAGGTCTGTGTTGAGCAACATGAGGGCGCAGGTCAATGTATGGACACTGTCTGTGAAGAGTAATACACAAATCAATGTGCACACATATACAACCTTGATACACACCGCTTTCATTGTGTGTAACACAGAAACACACAGTGTTTCACCTTCAGATAGCTTGAGAGACGCATTGCACTGCAGGAATCGACGGGAGAAGTGTGCTAAGATTCGCTCTCGTTCCTGAGTCTCGCCCGTCAGAGCAAATTCAATTAGGAATGCCCTGAAATAAACACAAGCAATGATAAACAAACGTGCAGAGATACACACAATCTTTAAGATAAACTCAAGAAATCATAACTTTCTGCTGTAAGAAATAAACATGTGACTTCAACCATGAGGTAATGCATGGTCTATTACATAAATTCCATACGCTTTGGGAGCAAATTATGCTCGGATGTCTATTTTTTAGGGATAAAAGTATTCCATATGGCACGAAGCCATACGATAGCTTTGTGTGAGGAACAGACCTCAAATTGAAGTTGTTACTCACTGAATAACTACTTTAATAGAACTTTTTTTGTCATTTTGGGACATTTACAGCCCTGAGCTGTGCAAACTTTTGCTAAACACTTCTTTTGTCACAGAAGAGAGAAAGTGATATGGGTTTGGAACAACATGTAAATTATTATTTTAAAGTGCACTTGTGAAATGTTTAAACAAATCGCCAGCAGGTGGCACTCTTTGGCATTTTTATGAAGACGGATATTTTATTTATAAATGTGATTTCTTTTTAAAAGCCACATTATCCCCTTGTGCTCTTTTCTAATGTGTTTTTGGATAGTTTTAAACAGAAATGATCCAATATGTTATTATTACCACCCCAATTCCGAAAAAAGATGGGATGGTATGAAAAATGCTAATAAAAACAAAAAGGAGTGATTTGTAAATTATAATCACCCTTTGCTATATTGAAAGCACTACAACTACACATTATATGATGTTTTACCTCGTGAATTTCATTGTGTTTTGAAAATGTACTGTAATTTCATGCTCCAAAAAAGTTGGGACAGTCGAGTATTTACCACTGTGAAACATCACCATTTCTTCTAATAACAATTATTAAGCATTTGGGCACTGAAGAATTGTCCCACAGTCATCCATTATGCAGGTCTTCAGCTGCACAATTGTACGGGGTCTTCATTGCCGTATTGTGCGCTTCATAATGCACCACACATTCTCAATCAGAGATGATCAGGACTGCAGGCATGCCAATCTAGCACCCGCACTCTCTGCTCACACAGCCATGCAACTGTAATCTGGGCAGTATGTGGTTTGAAGTTGTCCTGCTGAAAAATGCAGGGACGTCCCTGGAAAAGACGGTGCTGGATGGCAGTATATGTTTCTCCAAAATGTGTACATATCTGTCTGCATTAATGGTGCCCTCACAGATGTGCGAGTTACCCATGCCATGGGCTCTGACACACCCCTGGCCCATACAGACACTGGCTTTTGGACCTGACACTGATAACAGCGTGGATTGTCCTTTTCCTCTTTGGCCCGGAGAACACGACGGCTGTGTTTCTCAAAAACTATTAGAAATGTGGACTCATCGGACCATAAAACACGGTTCTACTGTTCTATTTTCCATCGAAGATGAGACCGAGCCCAGAGAAGTCAGCAGCACTTCTGGACAGTGTTGATGTATGGCTTCTCCTTTACATAGTGAAGTCTTAACTTGCATCTGTGGATGCAGCAGCGAGTGGTGTTGACTAACAAAGGTTTACTAAAGTAACCCCAAACCCATGTTCATGATATCCATTACAGATTAATGATGTTTTTTAAGACAGTGACGTCTGAGGGATCAGATATCACGCGCATTCAGAAGTGGTTTTCGTCTTGCCCTTTACACATTGAGATTTCACCAGATTCCTCGAATCTTTTAACTATATTGTGCACTGTAGAGGGTGAATTGCCCAAAATCCTTCCAATTTGTCTTTGGGGAACATTGTTCTCAAAGTGCTGGATTATTTGCAGAAGCTTCTGTTGGCAAATTGACAAGTCTCGAATGATCCTTGCTCTTGAAGGACTAGGCTGTTTTAGGAGGCTACTTATATACTATGACATGATTGCCTCACCTGTTTAACATCTCCTGTTTCACATTGCCTTGATATTTCAAACTCGTCAAATTGTTATTAGTCTTAAATTGCCCGTCTCAAATTTTTGGAGCATGTTGCAATCATCTGATTTGAAATTACTGGGTAAAAAATGAAATTCACAAGGTAAAACATCATATCATGTGTAGTTGTAGTGCTTTCAATATAGCAAAGAGTGAATATAATTAACAAATCACTTCTTTTTGTTTTTAATTAGCATTTTTCATACTGTCCCAACTTTTTCGGAATTGGGGTTGTAGGACACTTACAATACACAGACATTTTTACGTAGCTGGTACAGAGCAAATTTTAGTCACATTACAGCATAATTAAAAATTGTTTTTAAAGAAAAACAGCAGGTCAAAATTATTTTCAATGTGAAGCTTCATTCCAGCCCACATAAGAAACATGTCCATTAAAATTGTACCATTTTATGAGGACATTTTCCGAAAAAAAGAAAAGAAAAAGAAAATATAAGAAAGTATGATATATCTAACTTTGCTCACTTTTATAGGCTATTAAATAAACAAAAGAGTAATTGTTTTTTTTTTTTTTGGCTTGTGTAGACATTTAATATACTGACCGTAATGCTTGGTCCAAAGTCATTCCAGTAAAACTGAAGTAGTGCAGATATTCTTCTGCCACCAGACGACTGAAGTCATTGCTAAAAAGGAGTATGACAAAACAAGGCAATCAAAGAAGATGACAATACAAGAAAGCAGAAGGGAGACAGGGTGACAGACATGTCAGGGACACGCTGCACTACAAGATGAAAATTTTCATGATGCATCTGCCACAGAAAGAAAGCTTTTAAAGTACAGATGCTCTGAGCAACAAGGACAGAAGCAGATTAAAAGCTGCATGAAATCCTGCTTTACATAACACAAACACCCCAGGCAGAGACAGACACATGACAGTAACAGACAGAGTGAGGTCAAAGGGTGACATGAAACAGAGTACAGATACTCACTGAGGAGAGATTTTAAAGTCAACATGAAATTAAAATTGACACTAATTATTTTATTATTACACATTCCTGGGCTCCGTGAACGATTCAAAGCATCAGTTCATTCCCTCCAACCATCCGTCACAGAGACCACTCGTCACAATCCTATTAATTCTCAATGGATAAAACCCAATCTAGATGTATTCTCATTGTACATGTATATACTCTTTCTCATAAATAAAATGGTTTATGAATGCCATATCATGTTGACTTTAGTTATAGACAGATAATAAAAGTGGGTGCATTTCTAAACCATTATTTAAAATTTCACTGGGCTATATTGGCATTACAAAAACTGTTAGCTTAGCAGTGTTTACTGTGAACTGAACTAAACTAAAAAAAACGTAACATACAAAAAGTCTAAAAAAAAACTAAAACACAAACCAAATACAAACACGCACACAAAACTAAATTAAACTAAACGAAGCTAAAAGCGCAACACAAAAACCAACCAAACAAAACCAAAACAAATAACAAACTAAAAGCACAAAACAATACGAAAAACCAAAGTAAACTAAGCAAAAAAATAAAAAATAAAAGCACAAAAAACAAAACCAAACCAAAACAAATAAACTCCACTAAATGCACAAAACAAAAACAAAAACAAAAAAACAACAGAAATAAACAAAAAATAAATAAATAAATAAAAAACAAACAAAAATCTAAAAGCACACAACAAAACACCAAAGTAAACTAAGCTAAAAAAGCAAAAGCAAAACAACTAAACTAAAAGCATAAATCAAAAACCAAACCCAAAAATAAAAACAACAAAACAAAACTAAACAAAAATAAAAACATAACAAAATCCAAACCAAACCAAAACAGAAAAATCAAACAAAATCAAACAAAAAACTAAAAAAAAAAGCTCAAAACAAAAAGCAAACAAAACAAAAAACAAACCAAACCAAAACAGAAAAACTAAACAAAATCAAACTAAAAACAAAAAAAACAAAAAAAACCTGAACTAATCCCCCCTAAAAAAAAAAAAAAAAAAACGTAACAAAACGATCAAAAACTGTACAAAACAACAGCTTCAACAACAGAACGACAAGCACTTTGAGGTAATACAGTGACGAGTGAGCAGGGCATTCCATTTTACAAATCATTCTTGCTTCGATGCCTCCTTCCTCGTTTCCTTTCCTTGCATCCTTTCCTCGTTTCCTAAGAGGGAGGAGCTAGGAAGCAAGGAAAGGAAGAAAGAAAAAGAAACGAGGATGCACAATTTCAGAAAAATGAGAAGCACCCTGAGATTGATATTTGAAGAGGTTTACACAATTTACTCACTTTTTACTCAGATGACGTGCAATATCACACTTCCTGAATCCGTCGAGATTGAAGAGTCGTTTGGCCAGACGTTTGGCAGCTTCCTGGTCGGCACGGTTACCATTACTCAGAGTGTCATTACTACCCAAACCCAAACGCTCACAAAGTTCCTGATCCAGATCTGTGTCTGCAGCGAAGCGAGGTGACTTCTCTCTGAACAAATACACAAACACACACACAAATCAGTAGGTGAAGTAAATGATGACATCTGAAACAATTTCATATAGACATTTCAATTTCTAACAAATACTGAAATCCTGGATTGAATTTCCTCAAATGAAAATAATGTCTGATCTGTGACCTGTGTAAACTGTACAAAAATGTACCATAGTTTCTGCCAAAGTTATTAATATTTGGCACCAAAAAATAAAATAAATTAAAATGCAAATATCTGAAAGCTTTTTACACTAATTGAAGGAGATCCCATATTATTTTATTATGATTTTGCTGTAGTAAATATATTTAGTAGCTATATTTTTTCTTCACTATGGCATGGAAACCATAGTTTCAATGGGAACATTTTGTAAGGGTACGAAACCAGCCTGTAGGTATCTCAGAGATGACATAAAGTTTTAGTATACAGTTGTTTACAGTGCAACAGTCATAAATCAGGCCTGATGTTCAGACTTCACATTTCCATTGAATGATTCTGATAAATTGCTATTTGCAACACATTGATCCAATATCTTCTGGTTTCTGTAAATGAACACAGGACAGAAAGCCAGCGGTCCTCATTTCACCTCATTTCTTATCAGTGAGTCACACCATCTGCCGAATGTGTGAAACTCAAACAGAGATGGCAAAAAGCAAAGCTAATGTTCTTAAAGGGACAGGCCTCGTATTTTTGGACTCCTGAAAATTGAGATTTGTATATTATTGATGTTTGATGTGAACAAATAAAGGTATATTTCTAGTTTCAACATTATTTGCACTTTAGATCTTTGTTTTGTCAAAAAAAAAAAAAAAAAGAAAAAAGAAAGTAGTAAGTTTTCGACCATTGAAAATAAGGGAAAATGTAACAATTTACGCATAGAGCTATATTGAGAGCCCCACATCTTTGGGATTTAACCATCTAGGGCCTTAAATATGAGGACACAAAATGGAAAATTTGTTCAGAACCATAATCTAAAAGGATGTTAAGATATATTTAATACTTCTGGAAGTATAGGCCCTTCAACTTTGGACAAACAACACAAACACACAAAAAAGTGTTTTTTCCCATATTTGGACTCTCACCATTGGCATATAATGCAACAAGGGGTGCTGAAGTCAACTGATTTTTATTAATAGACCTACCTATCTGTGTGTAAATATAAAACAACGGCACCTTTCTAAAATTATTTTTTTGACCTGTAGTTTTGCTCCAAATCATAGGTTAAAATTGGCATGCACAAAAACAGGTTAATGCAGTGATACATTCCCATATTTTCCAAAAGCTTCTACCTGTATCCAGCGTGGAAGCGGTTTGTGATGTACCTATCCTCCGCAGCAGAACAGTGCCAGCAAAACACCGCGTGGCTCTTTTTTCTCAAACCATCTCTGCTGAAACGCCTCTCAGATGCAACCTTCCCCATTTGAGCCATGTTTGTATTACCGCAGCTTTCTGCTGATCATTCAGTGGCTAAGATCTGTGTATCTCTATAAGAGTCTGCTGCTGATGGAATTTATCCATCCTTAGTGTTCAGTGGTTGTCAAAAGAGCCCACCCCAAGTCTCTATGACATTCTGCTCTCTAGATACGGCTCGAGTCCTTCCTTCAACATGAATCTAAGTTATTTTTCATAATCGCAAGCCCAAACGCTTGAAAAAGTAACCGCACACCTCTTCTCAAGCTGTATCAGTCCATGTGATGTCTGTATTCCAACAGAAACAAACTGTTTAGTTTACAAACTTGGCAGATATTTCTTTCCCAATGACTTTCCCCACTCTCACCCTCCCGCTTTCTCTCTCACGCTTTATAAACTCTGCAATCGTTTCCCACAGATCTCAGCTTAGTGTGGCATGTCACATCTCTCATTCTTTCCCCCTGCAGTGGCTCCTCAGTTCACACACTCTCTTACTTTACACACTTCTCTCCTCTTTTACCTTCTTTTTCACTTTTACCATGAATCTCTTTAGAATCTGTACCTGCAGAAAAATTGGAATACCCATCATCCACAAAGATCACATCTCCTGCTCCTATTTTTGTTCAAATATTTGTTTAAGGGTCAATGACGTGATGCCCATTTTATTATCCGGATCCATTACGTTATCCAAAATACCTAAAAAATGCAATTCACACAAACAATTACTTGAATACACCTCAGAGTTCAAAGTCATTACGATATTTCTTTTGGGGGGGGGGGTTATAGTCAAACATGTCTAAGTTGTGTAACCGTCTGTAGGTTTTAAAAAATAAAAATACAAAATAAATTAAAAGTGGAAATACTTAAAACAGAAATGCTGGCATGAGAAGTTTTGTAATAATCTTGCATTATTATTCTTAAAAATAATATTAAAATATTAAAATTTAAAATATTATTGTACAAATATTATTAACTTTTGTCCACCAAATCAAAGTCAGGTGGTGTAAGCAACATAAATTAACCATTCTGTTGACATGTGACATTAAATACAAAAACAGTTTTATATATATATATAGTATATATAATTTTTGTTTTAATTTTATGAAAAGGCACATTTTGTTAATGAAAACATCTTGATTTTTGTGACTCAAAAATCCATAATATTGTAAAATAAAATAAAGAAGGTGCAAAGAAAGTATTTAAATAACTTTTATTTGATGGTTACGCCACTTGAACGTTTTTAAGTCATTCAATTTTTATTTTATTTTATTTTTTATTTTTTTATGAAAATGCTATAAATGTCTTTCAAAAATGTATAAAACAAATATGGACACAAGGATCATTTCTATGAACATGACGTGTGTTTTAAACTAGATTTACAAAAGATCTATAATTTTTATCATCTCGGAAAACCTTATTTAAATAATTATAATTATAAAAATACAAGAGAAAGCAGTAGCAAAGGATAACAATATTTTTGAGAAATTTCAGTCAGGTTTTAGAGAAAACTACAGTACGGAAACTGCCCTTTTTAGGGTGACAAATGACTTATTGATGGCGGAGGACACTGGAGAGTGCTCCATTTTAGTGTTACTTGATTTAACTGCAGAATTTGATACAGCTGATCATTCAGTTTTAACTGATACATTGAAGAGATGGGTGGGAATATCTAGGGTGGTTTTAGACTAGTTTTACAAATAGGACATTTTTAGTGTCTGTTGGAGATGAGATGTCCTCCTCTTCAAAAGTTAATTGTGGTGTTCTGCAAGGATCCCTTTTAGGGCCAATATCGTTTTCATTATATAAGTTACCGCTTGGTTCTGTGATTCAAAAATGCAACATTCATTTTCATTGTTATGCAGATGACCTGCAGTTGCATTTATCGTTGAATCTCAATGATCTGTCTAATTTAAATGTTCTTCAAACATGTATAGGAGATATAAAAAAAACTGGATGTCATGTAATTTTCTTCAGTTGAATACAAAACGGAGGTTACGATTCTAAAATAAGTCAGATCGAGTCAGTCTTCAAACAAGTGGTCCCAAATAATCAGCAGGTGGTGAAAAATTTGGGAATCTAATTTGATACTAATTTAAATTTTGAATATCACCTCCAGAAGTTAGATCAGTCTTGCTTTTTATCACTTAAGGAACATTTCAAAGGTTAGACATGTCTTGTGTCTCAAGGATATAGAGATGCTTACACATGCTTTTCTTTTGTCTCTCCTTGATTATTGTAATGGACTGTTTTCCGTTTTAAATCAATGCACTTAATCAAGGCTACAATCAGTGCAAAATGCTGCAGCTAGACTGTTAACACTGTTGTCAAGGTAAACTTCAAGGTACTTGTATGACTGTATCATGTCAACCTCCTCTTCTCTGATGGGAACTGGCATGTGAAGTTCCTTCTTCCTCCGAAAATCTAGCACCAGATTGGCGGCAGATTATTTAGCAGAACTTTAAAGACCTTATGAAACAGTTAGACCTCTATGATCTCCTTGTCGTGAACTGTTGGCTGTTCCAAGATCCAGATGTAAAACTAAAGGCGACAGAGCATTTATAGTGAAGGTCTCGTTTAAAAACTCATTTGTATAGACTAGCTTTCATTTCTGTGTGAATGTGTTGTGTTTTACTGCGTGTGTTGCTTTTATTACTATGTGATGTGAATATGTTGTGTTTTACCGTGTGTTCTTTATGATTTTATGCTTTATGAAGCACTTTGTACTTAATTGCTAAAAAGAGCTATATAAATAAAATTATTACTATTATTATTATTTGCCAACAACCCTTAAATATTAAATATTTGAAAATGCTTTCAGCTACCAAAAAAAAAAATTAAAAAAAATAAATAATAGTATCTCCATTTAACACATTTTTCCATCTTTAAATCCATTCCAGAGAATTCTGCAGAGTTTCCCCAAAATCAGCACAGAAAGTGAGAACAAAAAGTCTGTATATACTGGACAGAGATGTTTATACCTTTGACGCAACATCAGAACCCACATTTTTCCTCTGGACATAGATAATATTTTTGGGAACACAATCTGTTTGCATGAGTGCAAAAGACAGGAGAGAAAAGAGAGGAGAGAGGGAGGGAAAAAAGAGAGAGTTTTGAGTTTTTCTGTGTCACTGGCCTTTATGTTTGTCCAAGCAACTCTACAATGCTGCTACTGTTCGTGACATGCCAAATGGACACACACACACACACACACACACACACACACACACACACACACTTTTGATTGAGTGAGCTCACTTGGTATGTCAATGTAAAAGAATTAAGTAATTGGGTCACAGATTTGCTAACCAGTGAAAATACAGTGAAGTAATGTTTATCTTTTATTATTTAAACTGCTGAAGCTGATCACATGTCCTGTTTAATAAAAATAAATGACTTACTGTCACCACCTAGTGGTTCAGTTTAGCTGCTAAAGGAGAATAGTATAATAGTGCTGTGCCACAAATGAATTTTTTAATGTGAACAGTATTGATTTTAAGAGTTTTTTTTTAACCATTATAAAGGCATATATTTTCTAATCAAATAAATTCACAGTGTGTTGCCCATTTAAGCCAAATACTTCTACTGAATCAATTAATTTAAATACATTTTCAACCAGTTACCTATTAAAATCAAAATGAATATTTGCAAATAAATAATTTACAAAAGTAACTGTAAAAATAACCTCTATAAACGGTCCCTATGTTGCATTATATAGCTGTCACCGCAGTTTCAAGCTTTGTAGTTGTTGACAATATATTTTTATATATACACACTATTATATATACTATTATATGGAATAAACTACTCACACACCTTACAGCCTAGCTGATCCCACAAAAGCTCAATGGGGTTAAGATCCAGAACACTCTTTTCCAATTATCTGTTGTCCAATGTCTGTGTTTCTTTGCCCACTCGAACCTTTTCTTTTTGTTTTTCTGTTTCAAAAGTGGCTTTTTCTTTGCAATTCTTCCCATAAGGCCTGCACCCCTGAGTCTTCTCTTTACTGTTGTACATGAAACTGGTGTTGAGCGGGTAGAATTCAATGAAGCTGTCAGCTGAGGACATGTGAGGTGTCTATTTCTCAAACTAGAGACTCTGATGTACTTATCCTCTTGTTTAGTTGTACATCTGGCCTTCCACATCTCTTTCTGTCCTTGTTAGAGTCAGTTGTCCTTTGTCTTTGAAGACTGTAGTGTACACCTTTGTATGAAATCTTCAGTTTTTTGGCAATTTCAAGCATTGTATAGCCTTCATTCCTCAAAACAATGATTGACTGATGAGTTTCTAGAGACAGCTGTTTCTTTTTTTGCCATTTTTGACCTAATATTGACCTTAAGACATGCCAGTCTATTGCATACTGTGGCAACTCAAAAACAAACACAAAGACAATGTTAAGCTTCATTTAACGAACCAAATACCTTTCAACTGTGTTTGATATAATGGCAAGTGATTTTCTTGTACCAAATGATCAATTTATCATGATTACTCAAGGATAAGGTGTTGGAGTGATGGCTGCTGTCTAGATTTGATCAAAAAGGACTTTTTTCAAATAGTGATGGTGCTGTTTTTTATATCAGTAATGTCCTGACTATACTTTATGATCAGCTGAATGCCACTTTGGTGATAAAATACCAGTTTCCTTCCGAAACAGCAAAATCTGTACATTATTCCAAACTTTTGGCTGCCAGTGTTTGTAAATATATATATATATATATATATATATATATATATATATATATATATATATATATATTCCAAGTTTTCATAGGCGAATTAATTTTTCTACAGTTTCTGCAGAGACAATAAACCCATAACTTGTTAGGCCTTAAGTGCAATATTATTGTGTGCTATGTGTGTTTGTACTTGGCTATGGATACAAAATTGTCCCCAAAAGTGAGCTAAATCTGACAAAACCTCCTTTAGTGGACATTCACGGACATCCTCAACTAGATAATTGTTTCATGGATGTTTATTTTGGTAGTTAGCGTTAGTCTATAGTAATTATGACTAGATTTACACACTGTAGGAAGTCTTTGGTATGTCCACATTTTGATAGCTAAGTAAATGTGTGTGCGTGTCAAGGTGAACTTGCAGCAGCTACTTTAGTTCTCTGCCAGCAATCAGCTTTGCCTTTCATTTATCCTTCACACACACAAACACGCACACACACACACCTGGCTGAACTCAGACTGCAGTATAACAGTCACTCTCTTGGTCACAGCAGATGGTAAAGGTTAAACAAACAGACTAACAGTTCATTTAAAATCATTATGCAGTAAATGACCTACACAGATGAAGGAAATATTACAGTCCACATCAAGTTATTCACCTCTAAATGGTCAAAACAAATAGAAACCAAGTGAAAATGTCACAGCAGTTTTCAAATTGAGATGTTAGAGGAAAAACATGCAGTATCTGACTTTCAAGTCTTTTTTTTTAAATTTCAGGTAACATCTAGAAGTCATAGTTATATCTCATTTACGTCTCATGAGATTAAGAAGATACTCATGTTAGCTTACGCTCTCTGCTGGTGAAACTGAACTATTGCAAAGACAAGGGATGTGAGAAATGAATCCAACATGATTAAAAGAATAAAAAAAAAGAATGTTTACTTTATGTTCCTAGTATTATTGTGCATGATTCATCAGTGAATGTAATAAAGAAAAAAGACTTTGTTATATTTCACCAAAATGAAATAGTGGTCCAACAATGAAATTATTTTCCTGTTCGATTGCCGTTACAAAGCCTCAAAACTCCTCTCCAACCGCTTGACTCCATTCTGGTTTTTAATGGCCACTTTTAATGATTCAGTCAATCACTGATGGATAAAATCAAGTCCTGCTTATTCTTGTCAAGTATCCGGTTTCAGTCAGAAATATGTAAGATGTAAGACTGTGAGCACTGCTTAATGATGATTTAAATATATCAGTATGTGAGTGGTTGGCTATTTGTACAATGGAAAAAAGTAATTGAATAGAGGGCCAGGCACACCCCATAACTACTACTGCTATTTTCATAGTATGTTGCATGCAAACGATGTGCAGCATAGTATGCGCACATTATGCACATTTTCTGTACACAAGAAAATATTATATTTGCATAATGTGCACAATATGCATACAACTAACAGCATACTATGGCACACAAAATACAACGTATACTACATACTGTACATGGAAAAAAAGAACATTTGCATACTGTGCACAAAATGCATACTACAGCCAGCATATTATGTATACTACATACTGTACACAATGCAAATTTTCTGTATGCATGGAAAAATAAATTGCATACACACAATATGCATACTACATAAAACATACCATACATACCACATACTGCGCACAGGACACATTTCCTGTACACACAGAAAAATGTGTATTTAGTACGCATATTGTGCACAGTATGCACATTTTCTGTTCGCATGGAATACCCAGATGATCAGCTACATTTTCTATAATGTACAGTTTACAACAAGAGAACGTGGAATACTGTTTTAGTATGCACTATACATCATGTGCTACATAGTACACAGTAACGTTGCATTCCCTTCCAAATGTAAAGTAGTATTAGTATGTAAGTGGTTTGGCCATTTATAAATTGGAAAAAAGAAATGTAATAACACATACTCTTCTTTTGTACTACTTTTAGTATTTGTATTATTTTTTTTCAGTATGTTCTATGCATACTGGGTGCAGTATGTAGTATGTGCACAGTATGCACATTTTCTGTACACAAGAAAAAATAATTTACATACTGTGCACAACATAGAGCATACTACAGCATTCAGCACACTATGCATACTAAATACAGTACATGGTGCAAACTGTCTGTACGCATGGACAAAATACAGAAAATGTTTCATTCTGTGCACAAAATGCATAATACATACAGTATACTATGCATACTATATACTGCACATAGTGCACATTTCCTGTACGCATAGAAAAAAACAATTTGCATACTGTGCACAATATGCATACTAATTTCGTATGCATATTGGGCATGGTATGCAAATTTTCTGCAAAACGTATAGTTCGCAAACAGAGTACAATATATGGAAAAGTGTTTTAGTATGTACTTTATAGCATGTACTGCATAGTATGCAGTACACAGCAAGCTAATATTCCCTTCCAAACAAAGCTGAAGCTTTCCTTCCCATAATTCCTCGCTCTACTGATAAAATCTGTCCAGGGAAGTCGACTCACCTGGGCAGTGTGAGAGCTGGGTTGCTCTGCCAGCTCTGGCCGTTCCGATCATCTGACCCGCTGCTGAGTCGCTCGCTGGACGGCGCCCGTGTTGCATCGGTGTCGCCCGTTATCGTCAGCACAGACTCCGAGAGGCTGGGTATCTCTACGTGTGCCAGTGGAGCAAAACTGAGTTCTACGATTTGCCGTGCGCTCTGGTAGATCTGACCCTGTACCTGTGGAGTCAGTGTGGGAAGGTCAAAGGTCAGGACAGTCTGAGTGCTGGAGGTCAACGGGTCAAGACTGTCCAGGCTGCTGTAGGAGGTGCCCTTTGCACGATGCGACTCCATAATGTTCTCAAAATGTCTGCTGAAGGTGTCCAGACTGTCTCCAGACCTTCTACGAGGACCACGGACCAGGATGGGAGATTTCAGTGCTGGGTGGTTGTTACTGAAATGATCTCGAGGCCTGAAGAAAGAAAAGAGTCGTTATATCTGATATGTCACACAGTGTAAATCTCGGTAATGAAATTACTGACGAAAATGTTCAATGACAAAGGTGTTTTTGATTTTGTCAATCATAAAGAAGATAAAATGAAAAAGACGCATCATGACGATTATCAACGTATTAAATTAAAACATTCTGTTGACGAAAATATAAGGAGAAGAAAATAATACTGCAAGATATTAACAATGCACTTAATAACACTTTCTTTTTTAAAGAAAGAAAAATCTAAAAATAATTGATTGATTAATCCAGTCATAGAACGTTGTGGATTTCCCCATTTGAGCTGCTAGAACCGCATGAACTGAACACCTGTACAATCAACTTTATTAACGGGTTACTTACCTCACTCAAACACATCCAATATATGTGACATTAATCAGCTATATCCACAACATAAACATAATATTACAACTTGCATCTGCACAGACAATGGAGTGAACAGGTAATCCTGAACTAAATTACACACTGTTTAAATTATATGTAGTGCTGTCTATAAACTTTACAAAAACACAAATACAATATTTGGTTAAAGTTTGGTCTGTAACAGTTTGATGCATGTTTTTGTCATTTTGCAGGTTATCATGTACAAAAAATGTATTATTGTTGACTACAATTTTATGCCATTTTAGTAACACTGACTAAAATGAATAAATGTGACAATGAAATGCTGACCCACTTTTTTCAAGGCACAATTTTCCAGGACATATTATGTGCTCAACCAGTGTAATATGCAAGCAAAAATACATGCGTCCATTATATCAAGCTTTTGTTTTGCCGTTTCTGTGTGTTTTTGAGCGGCCGGGTTCACACATTAATTTTGAAGTGTGCATCACTAGCAGATTATATATTTATTCAATTAAATCACAGACTGTTGTAGTTTAATTACAACACTAGGACATGTTGCAATTTTAAATTAATACGGCCTGTAAGAATTAACGCGTTGATGCTTGCGACTCATTAAAAACGTTTAACAAAAACTGATTTTTCTTAAGCACGATTAACCAACATAAACACTTGTTGGAAGGACAGAACCTTTGTAATGTGTCTGCCTAAAGTCATTACACTAACACACACACAAACACACACACACACAGCGCTTCCCTTTCAGTGATAAAATGGAGAAAGTGATTTTCATATGGAGTTCAAAGTGGCACTTGACACTGGCGCTGTTGCTAATTATGAACGCAGCTTCACGATTGCTGTAACACAGCAGATAGCCAGAGTCTGCCAGAAGATTAAAATTGTGGAGGATTGGAGTTTATGAGATTTAATGTCTATTGTAATGAATATGCAACCTACTGTATGTGGGGACTAGTTCTTTCCATTAGTCAAACTCTCTTAGACTTTGGGAAACATTTAATGTTACTTGAATTGGTGATATTTTAGAGCATTTCTATCTTTATACTGTGGAAGTCTTTGTTTGGAAAATGTTAAGAAAGCATTATATTGTTACACATTGTTTTGTTTTCTTTCTTAAGATGGAAATAAATGCATTTTGACATGAAAAAAGTATATATGGTGTCAAATTTCAGCATTTTCAAAATCTGTGATTAAAAAATTATGTGATTAATCACGATTAAATAGTTTAATCAAATGACAGCACTAAATTTGATTAATTGTGCACTCAAATGTACATTTTCGTCCAAAGGTGTCATATTCCATGACATTCTGCGTTTTATAGCTAATGTCATTTTTATGACTAGATTCTGTGATTCTGTACGTGGTAACTGCAGTATAAGCAGACCCTGAACTTTGAATTATTGAAAATTAATTTGCATCTTGAGGTGTGAAGGCCAAATCACCACGCTACCAACTCAGGGTGTGATTTCGTTAAAAAAAAACAAATAATAATCAGTGGGCTGACTGTCATCGGTGTCTAAAGTTTATAACTCAAATGTTTTTGTGGTTAAAACAGCAATGTTTGAATGGAAAATTCTTATTTTGTACTATATCAATGCTTAAACTATTTTGTCGGAGAAAAATAGAGATGACAGCAGATGAGCAGAGAATGTACATGACAGCGATTCATCCATGACAGTCAACCGCTGACATCGTTTCACAATGTGCAACCACCGGCAGTGACACAACGATACAAATTTGTGTATTTGACTCTAATTCCAAGTCCAGATTGTTACCATGATTTGTGCATGTAACAAAAACTTTGTTAGCAGCACAGTCAAACAGTTTTATTATACTAAAATATTTTCTAGGACAAATAATTATTTTCCAGGACATTTAGGTATTTTTCTAATTTTCCATGACTTTTCCATGACTGGAAAACTGCATTGCAAAAATTTTCAGCATTTTCCAAGACATGCTGGAACCCTGATTTAAATTCACATGACATCTTTTAACAGTCTGTTAAGGGAATAGTTCACCCAAAAATTTTAATTCAGTCATATTTTACTCACCCTCATATCATTCCAAACAAGTACACTTATTTAGTACACAGTAATCTCGCATTCCATTCCAAACATCAAGTAGTAGTAGTCAACCCACCTGGGCAGCAATATTTTAAATATAATATAATATATATAACTGAATATTTTGATTTAAATATATTAGTAGGTGAGTGATTGTCCATTGTAAATTGGAAAAAAGGAATGCAATATGATATACTCCCAAACTACATTATTTTTGTATAATTTTTTTAGGATGTAGTATGCATATTGTGTGCAGTATGTGCCCAGTATTGTGCACAGTATGCATATTTTCTGTGCACAGTGAAAAAGGAAAATGTGCATTCTGCTCATAATATGCATACTACATACAACATACTACACATACAGCATAATGTGTGTGCATACTACATATTGCGCAGAGTGCAAATTTTTTTTGTGCAACACAAAAGTAGAAATGTTTAAATAATGCAATGTGCAATGCAATGCTATGCAATGCAGTGGCACAGCGACAAGGGGCTGTCAAGCTCCAAAAAGGACAAAAAACACCATAAAACAAGTCCATATGACTCATTCGAAATCTGCTAAGGTCAACAATTTCTTAGTGTGAGGGACAGACCCAAATCTGTCCACATCTAGATTAAAAAAATGGCACATAACTGATACCAAACCTGTAACGGATCTCACATCTGAGAAAGCAAACTTGTAATTTTTTATTTTTTTATTCTGGACATGAATGAAGGCTAGAGATGGGAAAATGACTTACATTTTGGGCTATTCCTCACACAACAATTTTGTACGGCTTCAATAGACATGGATAGCTGTATGAACTATTTTATGATACTTTTAGGCTATTTTTATTTCTGTTTTGGTCCTTTTGGAATTTGACAGAAATTAACTTTTGCATGGAAAAGATGAACTTGAAGAAGCATCTTTGTGTTTGACAGAAAAATAACAGAATACGGGTTTGGAATGACATGGGGGCGAGTAAATAAGGAAATAATTTTCATTTTTGGGTGGACTATCCCTTTAAATGTTTGTGTGTATGCATACATTTATATGAGTGTGTGTTTGCCTCTTCACACCTCTTTATCATCATGCTGTAGAACTCCTCTTCCTCATCTCGCTGCAGATCAGCCAGAAGTCTCCTCACATCACCCTGCATCCTGACTGTCACCCAGCTCGCAACATCCTCCTCTTCCTCCTCCTCCTCTCCATCTGTTCTCCCACTAGGCATCTCTCCTACCGGACTACTTCCGGCACAGGAAGTTCCCATGACACTTCGGTTACTCCCAAACGCTGAGTCAGTGTCCTCTTGCTCTGCTAACAGCACCTCATCGATGTCCGTCTCACGGTAACATCTTAAGGGAACAGCATCCAGATCGGTCTCTGAGTATTTCAAAGTCCTCCCAATTATTCCAGTTTTGGGCGAGGTGCCTGGGGTCGCTGGGGGCGGAGTCACAAGCTCCACCTCCACGTGTTGGACATCATGATTGGCTCTGAGAGCGAGCTCTTCCAGTGGCAGAAAAGTGGGCAAGATTGGGGTGGAGTGGCCACTAGGTGGTGCTGTACAGGCTTCTGGAACATCTTAGTGGAGGACATTTTTGAAAACAAACAAAAAATAACAAGTTAAACAAATGATAAACAATACTCTGTAAATGTGTGTGAAAATATGTCTATACAGCTCCCCAACGGTGCAAAATTGAAATTGTGGGCCGACTAGAAATTGATGTTATTGATATTGACAGTTTTTCAGCTCCATAATATTGCAGTGTTTTGCAACAATTTATTTCACTTTCATTCATTTAAAGCATATGGGGTAAGAGAACACTTGCAGTCGAAAAGATCACCACGTACCTTCGTTTTAAAATAATCCAGGAAAACCAAACTTAAACCTAATTGCATTTTTATGGAGTCTAATTATATTAAATTGAGTGAAACAGACAAATAGAGATCAACAGGCAACTCACTCTTCTCTCGTTCGTTGGCAGTGTTTTCTGCAGAAGTGCCAAACAGAAACTCCCACTTGGCACGAGCGATTTTCTGACAGTGCAGAGATGGGCCTGGCACCAAAGAACCACCATCAGACTGCAACACACCAAACACACACTTGTTGGCATACAATAAAGTGTGAACTGCATGTTCGTGCAAACAATAGGCCTCATATATGAAACACAAGCAGAACGAATTTCTGTGCAATTCATCCGTAAACCATTCTTACATTGAATTGAATGTGATAATTTAGGGAAGTTGCATGCAATTTAATGTGAAAATCATACATGAAATCATTCTTAAATAAATTGTCATTTTCAATTTAATGCATAAATCATGCTTTAAACCATTCTTGCATAAATTATTCCATTTAATTTCATGTGTAATCATATGTAAAATTATTCTTAAGTACATTTTCACAATCAGTGTAAACCATTCTTACGTTAATTGACACATTTAATTTGTTTACACATTAAACTGAATGTGCCAACTTACCTAAGGATGGATTTACGTATGATTTATCAATGAACAATTTATTCAAGAATAGTTAAGCATGATTTACAAATTAAATTGAAAACATACATTTATGGAAGAATGATTTCATGTATGAATTTCACATAAATTTGCATGTGACAACTTGCGTAAGAATGGTTTCATGTACAATTTACACATTAAATTGAAGGCGTCAATTTATGTAAGAATGGTTTAACATATGATTTACACATTAAAATGTGACAATTTACGTAAAAATGGTTTTATTACCAATTTACCCATTAAAGAGAATGCAACATTTTACATAAGAATAGTTTTACAATCTATTTATCCATTAAATTGAATGCAACAATTTATGCAAGAATGGTTTTACATATGATTTACACATTAAATTGAATGCAACAATTTACATAAGAATGGTTTAGATATGATTTGCAATTAAATTCAATATGGACATTTACATAAATATATTTTTACATATAATTTACACATTAAATTAATTATGTGACAATATACCTAAGAATGGTTTTACTTATTATTTACATATGAAATCGAATGCAACAATTTACACAAGAATGGTTTTACGTGTGAATTACATTTAATTGAAGGGAACAATTTATGCAAAAAAGAATTTACAAATGATTTACACATTAAATTGAATGCAAAAATGTACCCAAGACTGGCTAAATTAATTATTTACACAAAAATTCAGGCCCAATGCACTCACGTCTCACCTGTATTCCTGAAGAGTGGTGATCTGCTTGGTTGCTGTTCTGGCTGGACTCAGGTGAGATACAATCTCTATCACCTAGGCTCCCAGTCACACCACTGGAACTCGGGGACGACCCTGCCAACCCATGGTGCTCTCCAAACCTCTGTTCCTCCTCTCCTCTCTCCCTGTCTCCCTCCTCTAGTACCACAGGCCCTAGAAGCAAAGACTGTCTTTTCCTCCATTCTGCCTGACTCTGTTGCTGCATTTGTCTGGTCATGTCCTCTATTCTTTCCCCTGGCCTGTGGTTTGCTCCACATACTGAATTGCTCACATTTTCCTCTTTTCTTTCAGTAACCCCAAACTTCTCACTCTTTTTGTACACGGGGCTGCTACTCTTGAGAGTCAAACTAAACTTCCCCTCCTCTGTCTTTGCCTGCTCTTTCCACTGCTGTCTAGATGTCCAGCTGACAGGAGAATCATCCACACACTGACCAATGAACAACCTCCTAGAGATCTCCACACTTTCTGCAATGACATGATCATCCCAGTCCTCTTCGTCCAGGAACCAGGGTTCCTCAGAGGTCCACTCCTCTCCAGTGTACTGTGGGGGCTTGTGACGGTGTAAGGTGGGGCTTTCGGTGGCAGGAAAATCATCTCTAAGCTGACGAGGATCTCGGAGTGGAGAACACACATCTGCTTTGGACAGACTTGGATGAAGGAGGCGAGATGGGAGGGCTGGGGAATCAGGTTCTCCTCCCACTGGGACAGAGCAGAACGAGTGATTGGCCAGGTTGTCTCTTAAATCCAAGCTCTGGGTAGCTGGTTCTTCTTGCAGGTGGGGAGGAACTCCATTTGTTGTCGGACAGTCTGGTGGGTGAGGCTCATGGACAGGTATGTTCATCTTAACGGCCAAATTCTCCACAGGACTCTGCTTTAGGGACCCATGCTGGACATCTCCAGACTGATACCCATAATTTGTGCTGTTTAGATTAGATGAACCCTCAAATATTTCAGAGCTTCGGACCTCATTGAAAATTGTCGACACCTTGGTGGCTTCTTCTGCGATCCTGCGAGCAACCTCAGGACTGTTCAAAGCTAAGGAGTTATTGCTACCACTTAACTGGTTCAAACCATGACTGGGTGTGTTTTCCAGGTTGGTCCTTTGCCCTGACAGAGGCCTGTCTTCAGTTCCAGATCCCCAACTTTGACTGACTGGAGTTGAGCAATCTTTCTTTGAAGGAAGGTTCCGATTTGGGCATCCTTGTGTCCTGGAGGTGGATTTCTGCTGGTTGGTGTGCCCGGTGTGCGATGAGAAACCATCTGATGCTGGGCTTTTATGAACACCACATGGAGCTGCATCCCTGCCTGGTTTGGGATCATGGCGGTAGGCACTGCAGTTTGGCACTGGTGAGCCTGCCCAAGACTGACATCGTGCTCTCTGGTGCTGGTGAGACTTTGGACTCCAGTCTGCAGCACGTGCAAACTTACACCTCAACTGAGGAGAGCCAAACTCCTCCAAGGCTCTCTGTGTTGCAGCTTGACCAATGGGATCCAAAGTAGTGCAACGAAATCCTGGAGAACCCGAGTGCTGGTGAAATGGACTATTATTGCAAGAAGATTTGGCAGGACCAGACCAGACTGGATCACTACACCTCTTACACGGGCAAGATACTTCCTCCCGTATCCCACTGGGACTGTTACAAGGACTCTCCACGGTTTTGATGTGGGGCTTCTCGATGTAGCTGAAACTGACCACTGACCTCTGTCCAAGCTCTGGTTTGGACTTCTGGTGATGGCCACAGGCCTTACAAGGTGTTCCTGGGCCAGACGTCCATCCAGAGTGTGACAGAGAGTGGACATGTTTCAGCTGTTTACTGTCAATGTTATTACTGTGGCCAGCTGACACCTGTTGGAATGGCTCTTGACGGGGAACATTGCGTCTCTGAGGGGAATCCAGGGAATCATGTGTATCGGGCTGCAGTTGGAAGCTAACATTTGGTTTGAAAGTACCACAGGGGTGTATGTTGCTGGGAGGTGTGGTAAAATCAGAAGCTACTTGTGCTAATTTGGTCAAAGCCTCAACGGGACAATCTTTCTCCACTGTTGTTTCACAGGAATCACCTTTCCCATCATGCTCTGGTGGGGATCTCACCTCCACATACAAATGAAGAACTTTCCCTGTTTGAGACATGTTGTCATAAGAACCCAACACAAAGACTCTGAGGAAAAGATTGAAGAAGCGATAGACAAAGAGAGAGACAGAGATTTATAGAAAGGTCCTTGGTCAGTTTGTGAACTTTTGTGACTTCAGTGCAAGTATATTTTTAGTTCATGATGGTGCTGTTCTTCAGACACCCACTACTGCCAGAGCAGCCACTACAGATGGAGATGGCCAGGACCATTACACCTAAGAAAAGTGAAAGGACAGACAATTAAAACTGTATGTTCAGTTTACTGCTGATCGCATTATAATGATTCATTCAAGGGAAAATAATGATAATGATGATCTTCAACATCTAATCAAGTCAACATAATTTTAAACCTACTTACTTTCTAAATGGGATAGTTCATGCATCATCTACTCACCCTCATGCTTTTCCAAACCCATCTAACTTTATTTCTTCCATGAAACACTGACTGACAGCCTCGGTCACTTTCACTTTCAATGCATCTTTTTTTTTCTTCAAACAATGAAACTAAATGGCGACTGAGGCTGTCAGGGAGGGTAAAAGGGAGTAAATGACAGAATTTCCATTTTTGGGTGAACTATCCCTTTAACACATGTTCCTTCCTATTGTACAGGACTCAAAATGTTTGTCATTGTAATCTTTCTTCAAAATGTAATAGCTTTCTACACCTCTGAAATGAATTTCCTTTTTGGCTGATAATTTCAACCAGTGTCAAAAATGAACTTAAATAGTTCCCTGATGTTGATTTTCAAGGGCATATTTTAGCTTTATCAGGGCATATTTATTTTTTCTACCCCTATAAAAAATACTGTGTATCATCCTTTTATATCAAATAGTTCAATTTAACCAATTCTTTAACATAAATTATCAATCTGAATACGTATATAAGCCATTATTTATTAAATTAATAGATATAACTTGACACAAACTTATATTTTAAGCAATAATACAGTATTTAATCTATAACTATGTTTAGAATATTAAGGAATATATCAAATGTTACAAATGAAAAACAGGAATTCATTACAGGGGCCACATTTTGAATTTGTGAACAATTTAGTCACATTTGGTAGCATTTTTACCCTCAAGCCGTAGTTAATTTCTGATCTGGTTTCAACCAACGGATGCTGTCTGTGTTTTAGAAAGGGAGGAGCTTGTAACTGCAATTGACTGCAAACCCTGAAATGAACACCCATGTTTCATCCAATCAATTCCTGATGGATAAATTCAAGCCTTGCCCATTCCTTTCTCATTGAATACTGTTACACTAGGGAGAATGTCACATTACAAATGTAAAATGGGTTGCAAATGTTGTTCATACTGACTTTAAATGCTAAATCTGGACCTGCTTGGAAAACTAAAATAGCTCAAAATATCCAAAGCTTTTTTGAGAAACAAAGCAATGTGGCAGAGAAGTACAGTATATGTCTGTCATGACATATCAGTGAAAATCTAATTAGAGAGTGGAGCAACCAGATTATATCAGCAGCGGTCATCTGACTCATCTTCTCACTGATTACACACTCGATCATTCTATCTTTCACCCCTCCAGTTAGCCGACTCGACCCGCTGTATTTCTAAACGAATAAATAACAAATAACTGTCTGTAGCAGAGACTATGAATGAACTACAGAACAGATACTTTTCTCATAAGTTTCTATTGTAAATGACTGACAGTACTTTACATTTATGTAAAAAAATTATTCTGTATTTAATGAGATTTATATGTATTTAATGCTTATTTACCACATGACAGAGAAACTTTAAAATCCTACATAGTACACAAACACAAACAGACATATATACATCGCATCCAAGACATCAGTGACTCATACTGTAAACTTGCAGTCAGGCCTATTTGCAGGCCTATCTATATAGAAAATAATACTGCTAAATAAGTTTCCAAACCATGGCAGAGAAAACTTCAAATAAGGCTGATCTTAGCAGGCTGAATCATAGTTTAAAATAGTTAAGTGAGCATTACCGGCTTTGAAGAACATGCACAAATTCAAGATTCTATTACTCAACAGATAACGTCTTTTTAAAAATCTGATGGAGCAGCATTAGCAGCCCTGTCTCATCTGACCTATAGCTAAAGGATACTGTTCAGAGGTAGCATACAAAAATGCTGTCTGTCAACTGTCAAGTTATTGCTCCTCTACAGACGAGCTTCCTGCAGAATCTGAGATGCCTGGTGATTGACTCAATGACCTCTCAAGTGTGCTACACACATATGCATGCACGCACGTGCACACACACACACACTCTACATGCTCTTGTAAAAGTGCAGGTGTGTGTCATTGACTTTGGTGCTGCATAAGTGAAGGACAAGTGACAGCAGCTCTCATGTCTAGAATCAATCAATAAGCCTTTTAAGAATACACTCAACACACTTCAAAGAAACGCTCCTTTTTTCATTACTAGTGGGGTAAATCTCATATATGTATATATATATCTATCTCAGAATGGCATTCTGAGATGCTATTCTTCTCACCACAATTGTACATAGCGGTTATCTGAGTTACCGTAGACTCTGTTAGTTCTCTGTTGACCTCTCTCATCAACAAGGCATATCCAACTACAGAACTGCCACTCACTGGATGTTTTTTTTTGTTTTTGGCACCATTTGGGGAAATTCTAGAGACTGTTGTGTGTGAAAATCCCAGGAGATCAGCAGTTACAGAAATACTCAAACCAGCTTGTCTGGCACCAACAATCATCCATGCGATTATCTAATCAGCCAATTGCGTGGCAGCAGTACAGTGCATAAAATCATGCAGATACAGGTCAGGAGCTTCAGTTAATGTTCACATCAACCATCAGAATGGCGAAAAATTTGATCTTAGTGATTTGGGCCATGGCATGATTGTTGGTGCCAGATGGGGTGGTCCGAGTATTTCTGTTGCCTCTGTTTTGGCGGCACAAGTGGGACCTACACAATATTAAGTAGGTGGTTTTAATGTTGTGGCTGATCGGTGTGTGTATATATATATATATATATATATATATATATATATATATATATATATATATATATATATATATATATATATATATATACACACACACACACACACACACACACACACACAGTACTGTGCAAAAGTGTTTCACAAAAGCATTTGTCTTAAGAGGGTTTTTTATATCTTCAGCTTTAGTGTGTCAATTGAAAATATACATTTTAGACTCCCAAACATTGTATTTTTGCAAATATAATGGAACAGAAATGAAGAACAGGGAACCCTGCAACAGATTGCATGAACCCAACAGAGCCCCCCACTGAACATCGAGTCAGTCTGGGATTACATGAAGAGATGGAAGGAATGGAGACAGCTTAAATAGATAGAAGAACTGTGGAGAATTCTCCAAGATGCTTAGTACATCCTATCTGCCAACAACCAAGAAAAACTGTGTCCATGTGTACCTATGATAATTGGGCTGTTTTAAAGTCAAAGGTGGTCACACCAAATATTGATTTAGCTTGTTTTATGTTCACTGAACCTTGTATGACGTTAATTGATATATGAAAACTATTTATGGCACACTATACAACAGTTTTCACAAGTGCCTAAAACTGTTGCATAGTACCGTACACACACTCATAGATAAAGAAGCAAACATTACGACTTTTACAACAAATTTGCGGAGATTCTCAAGGCAAGACTTAAGGAATTTGTGTTCAAGTAACGGTAATAATACATTTAAAATATGTGTTAAAGACTATAGGTCATAGCAGTTGCATATCATTATTTCTGGTTAGTCTGATATATGGGTATGATTTGGTGAACTGAATTGACTGCTGTGGAGGATAAGATAGTTATGTGGTGCATTCTGAAATTTGACTCCCTGAAAAACCGTTACAGCGCAACCGTCATTTATCCCATAGACTAATTGATTTTCATCGATAACTTAAACTTTAAAGACAAACCTACCTTGAGTTTGTTCATCGATGGTATATGCTTCCGTTGAAGACATCCGTCTACATTATCTCAACTTCATTGTTTAAAAATCATGTTTGATAGTGGAATTCATGGTAAACAACTACATTACACATGGTACATCAAATAAAGATCCACCCGCTGACTACCACCCCTGGAGTCATGAGTTCGAATCCAAGGTGTGCTGAGTGACTCCAGCCAGGTCTCCTAAGCAACCAAACTGGCCTGATTGCTAGGGAGGGTAGAGTCACATGGGGTAACCGCGATTAGGGGTTCTTGCTCTCAGTGGGGCATGTGGTAAGTTGTGCGTGGATCGCGGAGAGTAGCATGAGCCTCCACATGCTGTGAGTCTCCGTGGTGTCATGCACAACGAGCCACGTGATAAGATGCGTGGATTGACAGTCTCAGAAGCGGAGGCAACTGAGACTTGTCCTCCTCCACCCAGATTGAGGTGAGTAACCGCGCCACCACGAGGACCTACTAAGTAGTGGGAATTGGGCATTCCAAATTGTGAGAAAAGGGGAGAAAATAAAAATAAAGATCCACCAATCATAGAACCGAGGCCAACAAACCCGCAAAATGTGCCTCGGAGCGACCACACGTTCCCATGACGCATTGAAAATGACAATTGAGTTGGTGTCTCTTCACCCTTAAACTACTATATATATATATATATATATATATATATATATATATATATATATATATTTGTAAATATTTTGCAATAAAAGTAAAATATATTGTTTCTATACTTATAAACAACAATCTAAAATCAATAGTTTATATATTGGTTTTTGTACTTCAAGAATGAGCAAAGTGACATTGGTGAGTTTGCAGGTTAGTGTATGAAACTGGTGTAACTATGCAAACTGAATGATTAGATTATCATCTAATTTCTCTGTCATTCGAGCTGTCAAACCACAAAGACATACTAGAAACAGAAAATACATTGTGCAGGCTATATGAAAGATACATATACAGGTGCATCTCAATAAATTAGAATGTCGTGGAAAAGTTCATTTATTTCAGTAATTCAACTCAAATTGTGAAACTCGTGTATTAAATAAATTCAATGCACACAGACTGAAGTAGTTTAAGTCTTTGGTTCTTTTAATTGTGATGATTTTGGCTCACATTTAACAAAAACCCACCAATTCACTATCTCAAAAAATTAGAATACATCATAAGACCAATAAAAAAAACATTTTTAGTGAATTGTTGGCCTTCTGGAAAGTATGTTCATTTACTGATATGTACTCAATACTTGGTAGGGGCTCCTTTTGCTTTAATTACTGCCTCAATTCGGCGTGGCATGGAGGTGATCAGTTTGTGGCACTGCTGAGGTGGTATGGAAGCCCAGGTTTCTTTGACAGTGGCCTTCAGCTCATCTGCATTTTTTGGTCTCTTGTTTCTCATTTTCCTCTTGACAATACCCCACAGATTCTCTATGGGGTTCAGGTCTGGTGAGTTTGCTGGCCAGTCAAGCACAGCAACACCATGGTCATTTAACCAACTTTTGGTGCTTTTGGCAGTGTGGGCAGGTGCCAAATCCTGCTGGAAAATGAAATCAGCATCTTTAAAAAGCTGGTCAGCAGAAGGAAGCATGAAGTGCTCCAAAATTTCTTGGTAAACGGGTGCAGTGACTTTGGTTTTCAAAAAACACAATGGACCAACACCAGCAGATGACATTGCACCCCAAATCATCACAGACTGTGGAAACTTAACACTGGACTTCAAGCAACTTGGGCTATGAGCTTCTCCACCCTTCCTCCAGACTCTAGGACCTTGGTTTCCAAATGAAATACAAAACTTGCTCTCATCTGAAAAGAGGACTTTGGAACACTGGGCAACAGTCCAGTTCTTCTTCTCCTTAGCCCAGGTAAGACGCCTCTGACGTTGTCTGTGGTTCAGGAGTGGCTTAACAAGAGGAATACGACAACTGTAGCCAAATTCCTTGACATGTCTGTGTGTGGTGGCTCTTGATGCCTTGACCCCAGCCTCAGTCCATTCCTTGTGAAGTTCACCCAAATTCTTGAATCGATTTTGCTTGACAATCCTCATAAGGCTGCGGTTCTCTCGGTTGGTTGTGCATCTTTTTCTTCCACACTTTTTCCTTCCACTCAACTTTCTGTTAACATGCTTGGATACAGCACTCTGTGAACAGCCAGCTTCTTTGGCAATGAATGTTTTTGGCTTACCCTCCTTGTGAAGGGTGTCAATGATTGTCTTCTGGACAACTGTCAGATCAGCAGTCTTCCCCATGATTGTGTAGCCTAGTGAACCAAACTGAGAGACCATTTTGAAGGCTCAGGAAACCTTTGCAGGTGTTTTGAGTTGATTAGCTGATTGGCATGTCACCATATTCTAATTTTTTGAGATAGTGAATTGGTGGGTTTTTGTTAAATGTGAGACAAAATCATCACAATTAAAAGAACCAAAGACTTAAACTACTTCAGTCTGTGTGCATTGAATTTATTTAATACACGAGTTTCACAATTTGAGTTGAATTACTGAAATAAATGAACTTTTCCACGACATTCTAATTTATTGAGATGCACCTGTACACAACACATCATCCAGTAATGGCTAGAGTAAATAATCGATGCCCTTTAATAATGATTTGGGTCGAATTTCATGGAAAACAATGTGAGTTGCGCCTCATGGTACTGCAGAATTTTGAGGAGCACACAGAGCTGTAGCTGGGCACCGCCAACAGATGCAGAGCAGCGGTGGTGTGCGTACCTTCATAGAAACTAATTGTTTCGAATTTTAGAAAGCAACATGTCGTCGTCTTCTAGACGTGTCCGGTATGTGACCCACTTTAAGTTATCCTGCTGTTCACACCTTACCAAAGTTGTGCTGACAAATATTCTTGGAGACAAAGACTATTGTGCAATGAGTAGCAATATTTATATCAGACAAAATGCTGATATAGATCGATAACCATTGGGAAAATGTTTCGATTATGAATGCATGAAAAAGGCATCGATCCCAAGCCTAGTATACTGTGTGTGTATGTGTGTGTGTACACACACACACACACACACGTATATACTGTATATAACTATAGCACTACATGTTTGCTCTAACAGACACTAAAGACTGCAGATTCTTACTATATAACCTGTTCTGGTTCCTCTACATCATCCCTCTCTCTTTCTCTCCCTGGACTTTCTCTCTCAAAAAATACTCACCCACTCTTCTGCACTGCAGTAGAATCACAGGCCATCTCAGCTATTTCACTTAAAACCATCTGCTGTCCATTTAAACGGACACCTTCACACCTTCATCATTGGCTCCAAACTGTTATTCTGTCCAGCAGAACCTTCATAAGCTTCTTTACAACACAAGTGTGCTTCGCTTTGTTTCCCAGGCTGTCACCCGGCTGTCTGAAACATCATTAAACAGCTCATTTATTTGAGAGGAGATTGCTTGCCGTTATATTCTATGTAGCTCTGAAATATTTATAATACCACTCAGTGTTTATCATGGCAGACTATTTATTAACAAATAATGCAGTAGGCTTTTGAACACGCACATATACATATATATATATATGTATCGTCCATCGATATTTATCAGCCAATTACTAACCAAATTAAAACTATTTTTATATCCACCAAAAACAGGTTTATTTATAATTATGTAATTTTTTTTTTGCATTGTATGAAGTTTATAATATTTTTTTCTGTATGTAGTACAAAGAAATCACTTCCAAAATAAATTAAATCCAAAAAAAATACAGCATGTTGAATGCTTAATATGAATTTGTAATTTTAATCATAATGCAAAAACAGAAGTGCATAAACGTTTGTGCAAAATAACCTTTTTTTCCCCACATCAATCATCACATCCTATCAACAGTAATTTGATGACAAAATAAGGTGAGATTTAAAAATATATATCTACTATTTTAGGACCATTAAGATATTTTTCATTGTGACATTTATGATAATTAAGCACATTTCCCCCCTACAATTACAATTACTGTAATGATTTTTTAAAACTTTTTATTTAAATAAGCATTAATTAAAAGCTGTAGATATAGTATATTACAAATATATATTTTCATCATTTATTTTATTATATTATATATATATATATATATATATATATATATATAAATTAATTAATTAATATAAATAATAATTACATTAATTAATTTATATTTATTTAATTCAAAAAACATTAAATTAGTATTTTACAAATATTTTAAAATGTAAACTTTGAATTATTTAATATGTCATTTAAAATGTAAGTCTTTTTTTTTTTTTTTTTTACTAAAAATATTAATAGGACTAAAATAGTCCTAGAAATAAGGTTTCATTTTCTTTCAGCAAAATATAATTTCATTTTGATTTTGGGGTGGAAATATGACCTCCTGACAGCTTTTGTGAGGCTCACCCAATTAATGGCTTTAAAATGCACCGTGCAATTGTCCTGAGAGCTTTACCTCTCAACTCACCATAACAACAGGGTCACCTGCAACACAAACACTTCATATAAAGGTCACAGAGGACAGATTGCAAGAGCCTTACTGGCCCTTCTCGGGTATCAGTGCGTCCCAGGTGTCTGTATTCTGAATGATTTCAGGTAGAATCGTTATGTGTAATTAACCAATGTCACAGAGCACCAACCGCTCTAATATCAACAGAACACAACAGAGTAACTGTGCTAATATTAGCCGACCACACAATGCAAGGCTTGACCCTATTTACTTTCTTAAAGAGCACATGAAATCAGAATTACAGCTTTGTGGCTTTTATTCCATGGCTATGTTTAGGGGTACTAGCTTACAACTTGTTGAAAGCAGTATATACTGCGTGCTTCCTAATTAGTACAAATATTACAGGCATACACAAATTATGTATACTTTCTCTTTGAGGAGGCACACAAACAGCCTTGATTAATATAGAGATGACACTTCACGGCATCCATTACATAAAGCTCTGTCTGCAAAGACTGATCCACGTGATGAATGAATAAATTTGCCCTGAATTATAAAGAAAGCCGGTGAAAGCTGTTGTCGTGGAGACAGGCCACAGCTCAAATTGAATGAGCACCATCTCTCCCTTACTTCTTGCCAGCTTTTCACTCATTCCCTATCGCTCTAATTCTTCCCACTTAAAATAATTCACACTGATTTCTGATCTGTGATTTTAGTGCTTGTATTTGAAGAAGTTGTCTTTGAAGAGAGCAGGCTGCTACAGGTAAAGTGGGAGGAGTTTTACACCAACTTTGAGTTTAACACTTGGAAAACCGCATGTGTATGACACCAACCTGTGTATTGCAACATGGCAAAGAGATTTACATTGTAGAAAGAAAACGAGCAGCATATGTGTTGAGGATGGTCGAGCTGACTTTGTCGTAAACGTGCAGTCATGACTTGCCCTCATTATTGAAATATATTTGCAAACGATTGATTATTAACAACTATGTCATGTTCTTTATGGCATGCACTCACAGATGCCAAAAACACAAAATAATTCCAGAAAACTGTGCTGAAATCAACTTTTGTTCTTCTGCGGTTTACACTTCCAAATGGTGGTTGACCGACAATGTATTTTGTTGATAACGATAACTAAAGTGGTGGAAAACCATTTAATCGCCAGACAGATTTTAAAATCTATTTATAGAATGTTAAAAACATTTCTTAGTCTTTCCTTACTATGATGGGCACAGACATTGATGCTCCAGATAAAGATTTGGTGCATAATGCAGGACTTAACTATACACAAGTCCAAAACACTCAAGGGACTCTTAGTTTGAAATGACGAGACATGGCTCTGTTACAAATACTTTTTAAGTATTTGCCAAATTAATCTTTTTATCAGGGATGTGCCATCCATATAAGCAAGGTAAGCAGTGCTGACCTAACAGAAGTGTGAAAACACTATGAAATATTTAAATACAAGTGTTAATATAAACTTTCGTTCAAATTTGTCATCTTTCATCTCAGTTTAGCAGCACAGATAGTTATTCATTTATTCGCTTTGGCGCCACCCTCAGGTATAAGCACTTTGTTATGCTTTCTCTGATTCAAAGCATTGTTTCCCGCCCTTTCATTCAACACTGTACGTTCATTCAAATTGAATCACGCCCACTACTACAAATGGCCAAGTTAAGCATGCTTACCAAAATGAGTAAGCCAATCAGAAGCTCCTTCCTTCAGTCACGCTATCTTTAGTTTTGTGTCAACATGTTCAAGTTCACGTAACTAATGCGTTATTAAGCACTAAAATGGATATCTGCAGTGTAATCATCAATGACCTACGTGGATTTGGAAAAGTTAATTTCAATTAAAAATTGAGAAAGAGAGGTTATCAAAACTTCAACTGTTGCAGGCGACTTTTGCAACAAAGTGACTGAGATGTTCATTCCCAAGTAGAGACACATAGATTTTGTGTTCAAGTAAAGGTAAGTTATTATTTATTAAAAATCTGTGTTATTGACACTAGGTCATAGATACTAGGTCATTGTTTCTGGTTAGTCTGAGGCTATAAAATGGTGATCTGGCAATCATGTCTTGTGTTATGTCTGTTTTATAGTTCTAACGTTAGGGGCGCAGTGTCTGTTTAAAAAATATATTAAGGTATGTAGACTGCCGTGTCTACGTTACATTTGCCTTGTGCATTCAGGTTAAGATTGTTGTCTTTGGTGGTCAGATTAGTTAATTGCTGCTGTCCATTCCAGTGGTTCTGAACTGTGGGAAGAGTGACGTGTGAGGCCTATAATAAAACTGGTAACTGCAATCTCTTCTTTTTCTTTTTGTTGTATGTCAGTCAAAATAAGCTCTTCTGGTACTATGGTTCACTATATGATTTAATGGACATAAACATGCTTGGCTCAATATACACTACGTGAGCAAAAAATAAGTCGCATACTCTAATATTTCGTTGGACCACCTTTAGCTTTGATTATGCGCGCATTTGTCGTGACATTGTTTCGACAACCTTATGCAACGTCACAACATTTATTTCCAGGGATGCATTAATTTTTAACTGAGATCTTGTATTGATGACGGGAGAGTCTAACCAATCCGTAAAGTCTTCTCTAGCACATCCCAAAGACTTTCAATGGGGTTAAGGTCAGGACTCTGTTGGGGCCAATTCATGTGTGAAAATGATTCCTCATGCTCCCTGAACCACTCTTTCGCAATTTGAGCCCGATGAATCTTGGCACTGTCATCCTGGAATATGCCCATGTTGTCAGGGAAGAAAAAAATCCATTGATGGGATAATCTGGTCATTCAGTACACTCAAGTAGTCAGCTGACTTCATTTTATTGCCACATAACACTGCTGAGCCTAGACCTGACCAACTGAAGCAACCCCAGATCATAACACTGCCTCCAGAGGCTTGTACAGTGGGCACTATACATGATGGATGCATCGCTTCATGCGCTTCCCTTCTTACCCTGACACGCCCATCGCTTTGGAATAGGGTAAATCTGGACTCATCAGACCACATGACCTTTTTCCATTGCTCCACAGTCCAATCTTTATGCTCCCTAGCAAATTGAAGTTGTTTTTTTCCAATTAGCCTCACTGACAAGTGGCTTTCTTGTGGTCACACAGCTGTTTAGTTCCATGTTCATGTTGCATTGTGCATGTGGAAATGCTCTTAAATGCACTATTAAACATAGCCGTGAGTTCTACTGTCGACTTTTTACGATGTGACCTCACCAAGCATTTTATCTTGATCATTCAAGATTTTTTTCTGACCACATTTCTTCCATGAAGCTGACGGTTCACCACTATCCTTCCAGGTTTTAATAATGCGTTGGACAGTTCTTAACTCAATTCCAGTGATTTCAGCAATCTTAGTTGTTTTCTTTGATTGATGCAGGCCAATAATTGGCCTCTTCTGAAACACAGTAACATCTTTTCCATGACCATGGGATACATCTTCTGACATGGTTGTGTAAGAAGTGAGAAGCTACACACTGCATCCGTTAGGGTTAAAAGAATTGTTGCCAGCCGAAACATATTAAATCACTGCAATAATGATCCAATCAAAGGCTGTTAAGTATCTGCTTATTTCAATCCAAACTGCGACTTTTTTGTTTTTTTGGCCAGGCAGTGTATGACAACCTTTCATTTGTGTAATATGCGCAATATTACTGTCCTGAATTTAAATCATGAAGGTCATGAAGTTCGCTACTGTGACATAACTGTTTCCATTGACTGGTGGGTTCTAAGGCAACAATTTACATCTATGACATATCCACGACATTACACTCACCTGTATAATGTGTTTTGGGCAGAGCGTTTAATAATATGTATTAAAAATCTTTGATGCTTGGCCAGTCTCAAAGCCCACGGCACATGCCTGCTTTTTATAGCCTATTTGTTATTCAGATTAAGGGTTTTGTATATACATATGTATATTTCACCAGATCAGGAATAAGGTTTATTATTCATAAGATATGAAGTTGGAGTGACCTTGTCTCATAGCTCCATTTTTGCAAACTGAATTTTACGTGCCCCGCTCTACGTTTTGCTACAGTTTCCTGCTGTAATTAACACTAGAGGCATTACAGCAACTGTTCGTTTTACTCATTTTCACACAAATGACGAATACAACAGCTGATTATGACTTTATAACATAATGTTTTTTGCTCTATTACTCACATACTGCTATGTTATGATATCGAAACCCTTTTACTGTAATGCATTATTTTAAAAACTATACATTTTAAAAGGGATGCACCGATATGGAATTTCTGGGCTGATACCAATATTTACAGCTCATTGCTGCTGATACCGATACCCGATATGTAAAATAAAATAAAAAAAGTTTTCATTTGTAATCCTTTATCCTGGAACTGCTAGCGTGTTCTTTAAAAGCTTCTCATTTTAAAAATGTGTCATTTAAAAGCTTGGAATTTCGAATTGCTGCTATTTAAGGTTTGGCTGATGCAATATGAACCAAAACTTCCCTATATCACAGATGAATGCTGATTTAAATGAAAAATGAATGATAAAACACTTGCATAAATTGTATGTAATCCTGATGACTCACTAACAGAGAGAGAATAATGAACTTCAAACAGCTGTAATAAACAGCATGAAACGAACATTAAAAAACAAAACACACAATACAAACCCTAATCTTACATGGTGTAATATTTATTCTAGTAGTCAGACTGCGAGTGCAGCAGTGGCTTGTGTGTGTTATGTATCTGTGGCATTGTGCTTATGCACATCACATTCACTGACGCTTGTTACAGCGCCCATCTGTAACAGTTCCACTGTATAACTTATGAAATGTGAACACAGCAATCATAATGGGAATAAATAACATCATACAGATCGAATAGTCAAGAGTCATAATGTTAGAAATGTCTTAAATCGTAAAATACAACAAATGCATTCATTTCACTCACAAACTAGTGTTTTCAGCCATCTCGAGTCACTCTGTCAGAATTATTTCAAGATAAATGTACCATGTTATGTTGTGTTTGGACTTGTTTTAATTAGTGCCCGACCGATTTATCGGTTGGCCGATATTAGCCTTTCACCAATAAATCGGTATCGAATATGTTTACCGATATGTGCAGATATGAAAACTTTTTTTCAGAACATATAATGCAGAAAACAATGCTTTAGAATTGGTGTCATTTCGTAGTTTGTCCAGCAGAGCACGCTCCAACTCCATTGTTTACAGAGCTGACTCTGAGCTGACGGCGGCTCTGCAGACAGGGCGGAGTTAAGCGGAGCGGAGTCGAGCGGTGCGGAGTCGAGCGGTGTCTTTTCGGTAAGCTGCTAACTAGTTTCTGAAATACATACTGGAAAGTTAATAAACAATGACCCCATCATTTTCCCTTTTCAATATAACTAATATAACATTAACCCTATCCCTGACAACCATGTCACTCATGTTTATCACATCTGTTTGCTGTTAGCCAGCTATAATTTGTCAGTGCAGTCAGTATTGTAGCAGATTGAAAGGTAAACATCAGAGCATCTTTTTGCAGCTCAGCAGACAATGGTGCAGTGGTGGATTGTGTCTGTTGAGTGTTGATTTCACGCTACGTTGTTACCTAGTTGGTGAGACGCAATGCTGGTCTATCTTCTACGCTCCGTGACAACGAGCTTATAGTTAACTAGCTAATCACGTAGCTACTTTCATTTTAAACTGTTTTGTTCAGGATCCGCAGTTTGGTACCCCCTTCAACCGAACAATTCCAGTCGTTGCATTTATAAAATGTAATATTTAAAAGTCTGGTTTTCCACCGTTGAAAGTTTCCCCTGAACTTGTATAGCAGAATACAGTGTAACACCGCTGCCGCTGTTTATCTCTTGACTCGGCAGGTGTAAATGCTTTTTTTTTTTTTTTTAACAATCTGCCCCTAATTGACTGGCAGTATTAAAATAGTCAGCACTGATACTAAACAGTACTACTGATGTTTATTTAGCTATTTATTGTATTTTTATTTATTATTTATTTAAATGGTCAGCAAATGACTGATACTAAACATACAGTACTGATGTTTAAGCTATTTAGTGTATTTTTATTTACTTTGATAAAAATATTTGTTTAAGAAATCAGCCTTATGAGTACCTTTGCATAGTCATATCGGTGCACAATCCACATAGAAAAGGTCTGTTTTCATTCCAGCTCAAAAATTAGCTACATCGGCCACCATATCGGTAATCGGTGAATTTTCCCCCTCTAAAATCGGTATCGGTCTCAAAAATCCCATATCGTTCGGGCTCTAGTTTTAATCACAATGCTGTTCTGTAAGTAACAATGTTACACAGTACAAACATGTTTTTGTTGCATTTTCGTTTATTGCGTCATGAAACAATACTTTTAGCAGATGACAAAAATGTTGAAATAATCCTCACAGAGTGACATGAGATTGGCTCTCTCTCACGCGCTCAGTGTATGCGCTCGCACACTGTCTTTGAGTCTCTGCCTGAAGGAAAGAAGCCGCAGGCAGTCAGAGACTCTCAGCCTCAAGCAAATAAACTGTAACAAATTATGGGCAAAAATATCGGCGGTAATTCCATTATCGGAGCAATAATAAAAATTTTATTTTTGGTTATCGGCCAATATATAGGCCGCCGATATATTGTACATCCCTACATTTTAATGCTTGTATTACAGACACACCTTCATTTACACACTTATTCCAATGTGATTAACTTCCGCGGTAGCTCACCAGATAGAGTGATGGAATTTGGACTAGGAAGACCAACGCTCGAGCCCAGCCAAACTCGCAAGCTGACATGTGAGACAACAATGTCATAGAAGCGACAAGAAAAGATTTGGTCTGCTTCAGAAAATGTGCTTTTCATATCACATTTAATTTTAGAAAACTATTGGTTAGGTTTAGGGTTAAGGTTTAGGTTAAGGAGATATGTTTTACTCATTAAAACCTCCATCTAATATTCACATGAAAACCATTTTACTTGCTTTTGGCGCCCCCTGCTGGATTTCACTAGGAAACTGCAGCAGAACGTGTAATGAAGCATGTCATTTCGATTTGCAAAAATGTTGTATATTTCCGTATACTCACATTACAATTTAGGACACTTCATTATCTAATCACAATAACAAAATATGCATTGAGATGAGGGTATAAATATGGATGGATGGACTGTCAATGATGAAATATTTAGATTGCAAACCCCCACAAGCTGTCAGTGATTATTTTTATTTTACCTCTGACGCTGTTACTGCTGCTGTTACTAAGAACTGTAGAATCCTCCTGCGCTGGCCACAGAGTAACACGGAGGGTTAAAAAAAAAAAAAAATAATAATAATATATATATATATATATAAAATTGGCAACTATCAGTACAGATTTTTGCCAAAAATTAATTGTTTCAAAAACCAACAATCGGCATCGATTAATCGGTAATTATCGACAACGTCGACAATAAAAAATTGTCGACAAAAATTGTAATTGTCAAATAGCCATTTGATCTCATTTAACGTAACATGAGATCACATTAAACTGTAATGATGTGCGAGAGCAGCACTGCAGTTCACGCCTCACTGAGGAGAGGAAGAATTACACAGCTCACAGTCTAGATGCACTCTAAACTTTCCAAACAGCTTCAGGTGATGTAGATCGCAAAGTATGAGGGAATTATAATGCAAAAATACAAAATAGGTACATACAGAAGCACTCTCGTTGTGAAATAAGTGGAGCTGGAGCTCTTTAAAGGAAACACCCCGGCGTTACATCTTTAATGTAGTTATATTTACTGTGTTATAGCTTTAATAAAGTTCAAATAATACAGAAGCAGATCATGTAAATAATTACAAACTCCGAAACTGTCATTTTTCTGTGCGGTCTGCGCCTCTTCGATGAGTTGCGCGAATGTCCCGATCTAAGGGGGAAGAGATTGAAACTGTATCCAGCTGATGCACACTCTGGCACGGGGACGCACATCCCTCGAGTGCACGCGCTTAATGCAGCTAGATTATAACGTGATGGCTGGCGACTTACTGAATCATAATATGTGTGTCACTGTGCATTTCTTATCGTGAAGAAAATTGGCAATATGCAGTTCTATTAATAAGAGAGATTTTGTTTTTTTGTGAGTTAAAGATGGATTGAAGTGAACAGAAAGGTGAGAGAGGGTATTCTTCGCCCCATTATACACGGCAACAAAATCCGTTTATGTTTTTGTTTTGTCTTGTTTTCCAATATAAATATCTAAAACTCCTTTAAAACATCATACATTTACTTTAGCAGCTATACTGCAGAGGAAAAAATAGTTATCTGAGAATGTTGAACATAATATTAAAAATACAAATATTTTAAAATATCTAGAAATCCTTAAAAAAAAAAAAAAAAGTTGCATTCACCTGAGAAGCAGCATATAAGATGTTTAGACTTGCTTTTAGAGAATAGATCTTGAATATAAGTATATTTTGTCTTTTCTGCACTCACAGAAGTATAACCAAGTGAAAAAATACACTTATATTTAAGGGTACGTTTACACGACAACGATGTACTAAAAACGGAAACGTTTTTCTTTTGCGTTTTTTAAAAGATTCGCGTACAGACGACAATGTTGTCAAAACGATCCCCGTTCACACGGATCCACGAAAACGACTAAAAACGCTGTATTATGCATGCCAGGCCAGTAGTTGGCGATGTCACTTTGTAAAGAAATACTACGCGCCTGCGCACATAAGCATTCTTCCACAGAGTGGTGAATACAAACAATGAAGATGGCGAAAGCATCGAGCAATTTTGTCTGGACGGACTATAAGGTTTCTTTATTACTACAATTACTTTGCTGGAGAAGCGTCAATAAACTCAAAATCTTGAGCAGCACAAACACAGTCCTGTAGTCCGCCATTGTAGTTTTGAATGTCTCGCGCATTGTTTTGAAGTACTCGCGTGCATGCCGATAGACTGAACACGTAATATGCATAATGCTCATGACTTCATTGTTTTCACAAATTCGCGTTTTTGTATGTTTACATGGAGATGATAACGGCATCATTTTCAAAAACTTGCACTTTGAAACTTTGAAAGTTTGCTTTCTTTGCTTCTCAAGAAAATGTATCTTGTTTTAAGGATTTTTAGACCATTTTAGATGGAAAACAAGACAAAAACACTTGATAACAACAGTATTTTTTTTCCCCTTTAATTCAGTGAATGTCATTTAGAGGTATTTTTAAAAGATGATTTTGTCCTCTATTGTTAGTAAGCACATTTAATACAACCTTTTAAGTCACAAGCTGAATAATCAGTTAAAAGCTAATGATTAATCGTTGCAATAATCGCCGAATAATCGTTCTAATAATTATTAGATGAACTGATTATCAAAATAATCGTTAGTTGCAGCCCTACATCCAAACACCTCCCACACCTGCTGAACTGCTATAACATAAATAAAATAAAGCAATAAGGCAGAGAGGCTGTGTGTTACAGTGATTTTACAACAGTTAAAGGAGTATTAATAACAAAGGCATAAGTTTGTGATTTTTTCTTAAGATTTATTCTTAAGTAATAACACACAAGTCATGATTTGAGGCATCATTCATGTCAGTGCGGGACAAGTTACATGCCACAGTTGAATACTTAGGGTGAGGGGCTTGTTCAAATCCCTAACTCTATTAGCAATAGTAATAGTGATGCTTGCCTTAGCAAGAACCACTAAAAGAGGCCAAAAATAGCATGTGCTGATGTGGTGCAATGTAGCTTATTAGGCTGAGAGAGGACCGTCTCTCTCTCTCTCTCTCTCTCTCACACACACACACACACACACACACACAGGGTTGCTAAAGACCTACTTTCTCCTTAAGTTAATAGGATTTATCTTGTCCAGTCTGTGATACACAAACACACACACCTGCAGGTCTGATCCCTTCCATTAACACACTAATCTGAGACCTGCAGGGAGTAGTGAACGCACCCTTTACAAACCACTGTACCTGTCTAATTGAATGACTCATGAAAACCTGTTCAGGTTATACAGTTGCAATCAAAATTATACAACCCCCCTGACCAGCAATACATTCTGGTGATGTGAATTAAAACACATCATCTAAAACCTCAGTAAACATTCAAAGTAAGTTTTTAATACACATTTAAGTGATTTTGAGTTCAGTTTACCCAAATTTTAAAATAAAAAATAACTAATTCTCTCCACAAATGTCATGTCAAAAATATTCAACCCCCAAAGTCAATCATTTGTGGAGCATCCTTTATCCTTTATAACAGCAAATAAATGTTTCAGGGAACTGTTCTCAGGCTTCGGACACCTCTCTATTAGAATTTGTTCACATTTCTCATGAGCAAAAGCTTCCAGCTCATTGACATTCTTTGGTTTCTGTGCTGCCACTGCTTCCTTGAAATCCCAACAAAGGTTTGCAATGGGATTTTAATGATGGACTGAAAGGGCCATTTAAGGACATTCAACGACCTATCCCTGAACCAGATTTTGGACAACTTGGATGTATTCTTGGTGTTACTGTCCGAGCTTCAATTTACACACTGAAGGCATCACATTTTTCATGCCAAACTGGCCTGATACCTGAAAGAATCCATGGTGTCAGTCACATAGTCAGGATAGCTGTTTCCTGCAGCCGCAAAACACCCCATAACAGTACTGACCCACCTCCATGCTTGACTGTGGGGATGGTGTCGTTCTTGTCATCACCTTGTCATCTTACTCCAGACGTACTGCTGACCCATGGGTCTAAAACTCATTTTCAGTTTAGTGTCATACGTCTATAAAACCTTCTTCCAGGACTCCACAGGTCTATCTAATTGCTTCTTGAATATTCAAGTCAACATTTCCCTTGATGAAGTTTTGCTTTCTTCCACACCCCAAGAAGATTGCTGATGTACCATATTTAAATAAATGTATGAATGGTGCTGCCAACTTTGTCTATTGGAAATTGAAGTGCCTTGGAAATATATATATATGTGTGTACTTCTTATTTATTATACAGGTAAAAATGTGTTTAGGGGCCTGGGTAGCTCAGCGAGTATTGGCGCTGACTACCACCCCTGGAGTCACGAGTTCGAATCCAGGGCGTTCTGAGTGACTCCAGCCAGGCTTCGTTAGCAACCAAATTGGCCCAGTTGCTAGGGAGAGTAGAGTCACATATGGCTGATAAAGTTTAAGCCTAGAAATGTTTATTATTCCTTTAAATATAATACTAAAATGCTAAAATTACCCATTTTATCCTCAATATAAAAAAAATAAATAAATAAATAAATAAAACAGTGTCTGTATCTGCGGTATTGGCCTTAAAAATATTTCATTTTAGATCGAAAAGAAAATAAGCAGTATCACAATATTTCTGCATACTGCCTATTTTAAAAATAGTATGTAATGTGCTGAGTGACTCCAGCCAGGTCTCCTAAGCAACCAAATTGGCCCGGTTGCTAGGAAGGGTAGAGTCACATGTAGGGTAGGGTAACCTCCTCGTGGTTGCGATTAGTGGTTCTCGCTCTCAATGGGGAGCGTGGTAAGTTGTGCGTGGATCGCGGAGAGTAGCATGAGCCTCCACATGCTGGGAGTCTCCACAGAGTCTTGCACAACGAGTCACATGATAAGGTGCGCGGATTGACAGTCTCAGAAGTGGAGGCAACTGCGACTTCACCACCACCACCCAGATTGAGGTGAGTAACCACGCCACCACGAGGACCTACTAAGTAGTGGGAAATATAATTTCTTATTTCATACAATTCTCATTAAATTACAGAACATTTATTTTAGGATTCTCGTTAAACACTACTTACTGTAAAACAGCATTTTTCACTGTTTACAACATACATTGTAATCTAAATCAGCATAAAATTAAAAGCAGTACAAAAATACAACCATGATGTATAAATACTTTTAGGATTTAAATATATCATTTTTTTTTATTATTATTATTACAGTAATCAGAATGGGAATGTTTTGCATTACTGTTATGGGAATTCAAGGAAAATGTGTTTAATAGATATAATACAAAATAAACTCACAATGAAAAAATTATCCTCATTATATGTAGCAAAATATAATATTTTATTCTTGTGATTTTGGGGTGAAAATATGTTCTGGTTATGTTCTTGAAAGGTTTTGTAATATTCATCCAATTCTCCTTGGCTCATACATGCAGCAGTGCATCACACATATGAAATAAACTTGATTTCACTATTTCTCTCTCAGGACCTCGGATAATACAGACTTTAATACAGATTTAAACACAGACAAGAGTCACAAAGTGTAAAACGAGTAACAAAATTGTTAGAATCAGCACAACATACAACAACTTTCTCTTGTACTCCAATAGACAGCATTACACTGCCCTTTAATCTGTTCCGTTTACCAAAGACACACACACACACACACACACACACACACACACACACACACACACTCTCACACACACACACAGACAACATGACTTTAATTCAATCCATATGATGCACATTAATCTATTCACAGTTCTCTTCACACATGAACACAATTATCCACTGCCACAATGATTGTCAGACAAAAGCCATTTCCACAAAAAGCAATTTGAAAACCATTATTTGAATTCAGAATCAGAATTCATGAGTTCAGATCATATTGCTGATGTTAATAGTCTGTCACCCTGCATGACTTACAATCTCAGGTTATTAAATAACATTCATGATGAATCAAATTTCAAACTCAAATAGACTCTAAAGTGGAGTCTGAATTAAATTAGTCCTGGTCACACTGCAGAATATACCAGGAACAAGGTCACAACTTGTCTTAAAACCCACTTAAGACTTGTAAACACAAAAGGACAAGTTATCTATTACACACCTGGAGATGAAGGGGACCACCAGGAGGTCATTGCAAGCAAGTGGTGCCAAAACTACAGTAGATCACCACCTGGACCTCGAAGCCACAAAACACCAATTTTGATTTCATGGGATTCTTGAACTTCATTCATTGTACAACATGTATACATCAAACGCATCTCAAAGCTAAATTACAGTTTTCATATGAAGGAGCAATTCATTTAAATTAGAGACAGATGGAGAGAGTGGGAGAAAGACATGAGTGTGTGAAGTGAAATGTATTAAAAGGTTATCAAGGGTGTAAAAAAGAAAGAGAGATTGTGGGATGAGAATGAGTGGGCAGCGGACAGAGAGATGAAACAATTTCTCAGGTCAGATAAGAAGCATGTTACATAAGATTTTACATACAAATATTCCAATATTAATCAGATTTTGGTCATAGTTAGATTATGTACAGGTCATGAAATCACATTAACATATGTGTTGTCCAGCCTGATATCATGACAATTACGTGACTGAGGTGACATTTTTGCAAAAATATTGGTTCATTACACGCATAGCGGCAGTTCCGAGGTGAAATGTCCACTGAGTGGCGCTAAAAGTGAGTTAAATGTTCTCCCCAACAGATGAGGTTTTTAAGGTTAATGCTCTATTGAGTTTTAAATCAACAAAACTGACCTCCCTACCCTAAACCTTAAACCTAACCAATAGTTTCAGAAAAAGGCAAATGTGAAATAAAAAACACAAGCACATCTTTTTGTGATGCTTCTATGACACATTCAGCTCACGTATCAACTCGTGTGCTCTTCAGGACTCGTACCCCGGTCCTTTGCATCACAAGTGCAACGTTTTATCAGTTGAGCTACCGTGCAATTTGATCGTTCTTGAACAAGCTTGTAAATGTAGTTGGTTATGTAATGCAAATGTTGAAACGTATCACCTTACAAGTGTTTTGATATATATGATAGCATTGTGTGAGGAACAGGGTGAAAAGAGTTTACAAACTAATATTCTGCCATTTTACTTGTGATTTGTGTGAAAATGAATAAAGGTCATTGTTGTAGCACCTCTAGTGTTCATTTCACCAGGAAACTGCCACAATACGTACAACGAGTTGGGCTGGGCGATAGGACAATTTAATCGGATATCGACAATTTCTGACAAATATTCCGACGCTGATTGCGACACTCATTGACAGATGATGATCGACAATATTGGGAGATTAGAAAACCACAGAGCTGGGCAGTCACCAAATATTTTAAATACTAGTCCAAGGTATGAAATTAGCACCCGCCAAATGCGGGTAGCCTATATCGTACACACGGCGGGTAATTTCATCTACCCGCCACTGTGGCAGGCTAACTGTATGATGTCTCGGAATGACAAATGACAAGAAATGCTGTCAGACACAAAGACACGCGTTTGAAGAAACACTATTATATTATTAAGAACAGACAATAGTAAAGCCGTCAATGCCCGTTTCTGAAGCGCTGTTTGTTCAGAGGCATGCAGCGGGAGTGTGTTTTGTGGAACACATGCATGTAAATAGTTAACACTCTCTTTTCTGTTTCAGCCATCTGAAAACTGTTTGCTAGAATAGTGTCATCTATGAGAATGCTGCACATGACCTCAGACCATCTCAGGAGGTGCTCGAAGTTTAGTTCGCTTTATTTCCATGAAGATCGTGCTTAACATGCATTGTGAATGCAAATCCGCAGGTTCACATTATAGCCTGTACCTGTGTACACTGTTGAGCCAAAGCATTTTGACCACCTGCCTAATAAGCTGTTGGTCCTCTGCCTGCCACCAAAACAGCGCTGACCTGCCAAAGCATGGACTCTACAAGACCCCTGAAGGTGTCCTTTGGTATCTGGCACCAAGACATTAGCAGCAGATCTTTCAAGTCCTGAAAGTTGCGAGGTGGCGCCACCGTGGATCGGACTTGTTGGTACAGCACATCCCACAGATGCTCTATCGGATTGAGATCTGGGGAATTTGGAGGCTAAGGCAACACCCTGAACTCTTCATCATGTTCCTCAAACCATTCCCGAACAATGTGTGCAGTGTGGCAGGGCACATTATCCTGCTGAAAGAGGACACTGCCATCAGGGAATAACACTGACATGAAGGGGTCTGCAATGATGTTTAGGTAGGTGACACGTTTCAAATTAGCGTTCACATGAATGGCCGGACCCAGGGTTTCCCAGCAGAACATTGCCCAGAGCATCACACTCCCTCCACCGGCTTGTCTTCTTCCCACAGTGCATCCTGGTGCCTTCACTTCCCCAGGTAAACAGCGCACACGTACACGGCCGTCCACGTGATGTAAAAGAAAACGGGGCTCATCGGACCAGGCGACCTTCTTCCACTGCTCCAAAGTCCAGTTCCGACGCTCGTGTGCCCATTGTAGGTGGCTTCGATGGTGGACAGGGGTCATCATGGGCACTCTGACTGGTCTGCAGCTATGCAGCCCCATACGCAGCACGATGCACTGTGTGTTGTGACACATTCCTCCCGTAACCATCATTAACATTTTCTGTGACTTATGCCACAGTAGACCTTCTGTCGGTTTGGACCAGACGGGATAGCCTTCGTTGCCCTCACACATCGATGAGCCTTGGGCGACCAACACCCTGTCGCCAGTTTGTGATTTGTCCCTCCTCAGACCACTGTCAGTAGGTACTCACCACTGCTGACCAGGAGCACCCCACAAGCCTTGCCATTTCAGACATACTCTGACCCAGTCGTCTGGTCATAACAATATGGCCCTTCAAAGTCGCTCAGGTCTTCTGCTCATTTCTCCTGCATTCAATACATTGACTACAAGAACTGATTATTCGCTTACCATCTAATCTACCCAAACCTTGACATGTGGCCTTGCTAGGAGATGATCAACATTATTTGCTTCACCTGTGAGTGGTCATAATGTTTTGGCTCATCTGTGTATATACAATCTAAACAAGTTCACATTGAACCTAAATCTGATTTATATTTCAATTATTATAATTATCACTATTATTATGTTTACATCTATAATTGTCTTTAAATCTTAATTTGTATGAATAAATTACCACCTGTTGTAGACGCAAATGGAAGGGTAGTTATATGCGATTTTTTTGACCACTTCGCTATTTTAATTGCTTTTGTTTTGTTTGAAGTGCAATTTGAATTAAGAAATATTTTTGGTTTAAGTTTTTCGTGTTTCAATAAATGAATTTCATTTCTAAAGCAGAATCATTAAAGCAAGAATATTCACTGATCCCTCGATGATGTAATTGGATATTGCAATATTTTTTTAATAAAATTATCATGAACATATTTCTTGCATATCGCCCAGTCCTAACAACGAACCACCTAAAAATAATTTTGTAAAAATGTAGGTACAGTAATGTGATTCTGTGTTAGTGTTATCATAACCTGATAAGATCAATATTCCAGTTTCTAGAAATCTGAATAAGGTGACTGTTATAAACCTGTATTAATTGGAATTTTGGGTCATGTAAACTAGTGATCCACCATATGGGTTTTTAAAAGGCCGATACTGACTAGAGTTAAACCGATAAATCGGATTTACCGATAGTGTCGATAGTTGCTTTTTGGAAGTATCATCGATACATCATTTGAAATGAATGCAGATTTTTAAATTTAACTTTCCACTGAAACTGTTAGGCTGACAATTTAACTTGTAATAAAAAAATAATAATATTTAAATCCCAAAAAATGTGAAATAGAAGCAATTTAACTGGTCTCAGACCTTTAGACAGATATTGGAAGATCAACTGAAAACCCTACATCGGTTGAACACTAACAGATGTCATGTGCTGGTACAAAATATGATAAATATATAATAAACAAAAACAACGACAGGCAGCTCATCTGAAGGGATTAAGAGGTCCAGCAGTACAAAAAGAGGGAGAGGTTTGTGTCAGGATAACATGTCTTTTCAAGCTGTTTGAAATCCACTTGGCAAAATCAGCAAATGAAGACAACACATCATTGCTGGCCCTCAGACAGCCAACACAACCCACAACTTATTCCTTATGCGGATTATTCCTGCATCGGTTTTGTGCCTCTTTTCCTTATTTTTGCACCAGTCCATTTACCTCTTCCTCCATTTACTTTCTTGCTCTTTCTCTCGCCATGCTAAAGGACATGCCATTCGCATCCTGAACAGTTAGGGCACTAGTGTCTTTGTGTCAGGCAGTGTAATTCATCATCCTTAAGGAGTTAAGCATCTTTCTCAGGAAAGCATCTGCTCTAACTGCCACCACCAGAAAGAAGAAAGCAGAGACGCTACAGCAACCCTACTTTAAAAGGGTCATAATAATAAAGAGATCTATTAAATGAGATTAAACCAGACCTTGCAGCTTTTATAAAAAAGATGAAGGGAAAGTAAATGGTGGTGACTAAGGCCAACATTCTGCCTAACATCTCCTTTTGTGTTCTAAGGAAGAAAGTCATATGGGTTGGGGAAAAACATGATAATGAGCAAATCATGACGGAATATTTATTTTTAGGTGAACTGTTCCTTAAGAGATGTTTTTCATTTAGACACCACCAGTAGGCTATAATGGGGCTGAAGCCCCCCTTGAGGAAAATGTCTTTTTTTAATCCCAAAGTGATGATTTTAGAGATAATGCTGATTTAAAAATAAAAAAATAAAAAAAATAAAAAAAAAAGCAAAATATTTAGTGGAGTAACAATTCAGGTAAGTTCAAAAATAAGGGTGAACCATTCCATGCTTTTTTAACTTACATAACATAATATCTCAAAGTATTTTATGACTTCTGCATTATTCTGCTTTTTGTTTGTTTGTTTGTTTGTTTGTTTGTGATTTAACACCATGCCAGCTTCAATGTATATTGTCATGGCGAAAATCAAGTTAAAATACAACAAAAGGTATAGTACTTAAAATCCCACATAAGGATTTTAAGATCTATTTTAGCTAAAACCTCTAAAACTGATTCACCCAAAACTGATTAGATTGCTTCAGAAGACATTAATTAATCCTGTGGATTACTTTTATGCAGCCTTTTTATATGCTTTTTGGAGCTTAAAAGTTTTGGACCCCATTCACTTGCATTGTAAGGACCTACAAAGCTGAGATATTCTTCTAAAAATCTTCATTTGTGTTTTGCAGAAGAAAGAAAGTCCTACACATCTGGGATGGCATGAGGGTGAGTAAACGATGAATGATGAGACTTTAGGCTAATAGTCACATCAGATTTAATATTCTGGTTTCAATACAGGTTAAGCTCAATCAACAGCATTTGTGGTATAATGTTGATTACCACATAAAGTTATTTTGAAAAAAAAGTAGCAAAAATCAAGGGTACAGTGAGGCCAATTTTTTGAAGGTTTAAAGGAAGAAATGTGAAGCTTATGATTTTATAAAAGCACTTTTATTTATTATTCTGTTAAAACTTGTGCATTATTTGAGCTGCAAAGTAGTTTTAAATCATCGTTTACCGGGATTTCAGGCAACAAAGTTGTAAAATTGGAGATATCTTTTCACAGAAAAGGTTGGTAAGAGATTTTATCACACTAAAATCATGTTGTTTACAACTTGTGGCTATGCTATTAAAACAGTGTGTATTTTAACGTTTACTGATTAGCCCCATTGACTTCCATTGTCCCTCACTGTAAACCAGTTGTATGTGCTTTTTCTAAAGAAAAGGAGGGACGAGTCGAAATACATTTTTGTGGCTATCAACATTATGCCACAAATGCTATCGATTGAGCTTAACTTGTATTGAAACCAGAATATTCCTTTAAATACAATTAAACAGCACTAAATCAGATGAAATTATGAATCCATCAACACATCTCTAAGTAATGACCTCAGTGTCCTAGAATGATCAACTGGTTCATTCCCACTGCTTGAAGTGAAGAACTTCCACAATTATTGTCCTACAGAAAGATACAAATCCAACCACCTGAATATAGCAGCAAATAAAGCTCTAATTTGTTGCATGTAGAGGTTGCATGTTCAATGTCCTTAAGGACAAGGAGTATCAGGCCACATCTCAATACTAATCATGCATGTTTTAATATGACACTCCTCCAATATTGATTAAAATGCTTCAGTGTGCAGCAAACAGCAGCATGCCAATGCATTTGATAATCACCTCCATGTACAACACAACAGACATGCATGAAACTCTCACCGGCGGATGGATGCAGGAATGCGGGACTGTCGTGCTGCTGCTGCTGCTGACTACTGCTGGTTTGGTTACTGCAGTATGCATGCACACAGCATCATTTTCATCATCATCATCTTCACCGTTAACATCCTGGGTTTCTCTGGACAGTGTCACTGATGGTTCTGAAGTGAACAGGTCTTGCATTGATGTTTTAAGGGGAGCTGTGAAGGAAATGAGAGTACAGAGTGTGTTTCTAACTCATAGAGTCACCAGCGTGTGTGCAGCGACACACTCACCCGCCCCGCCGGTGAGAGCACGGGGTGTTTTCGAAATAACACACTACTATACTTCTCCAACTACAAGTGCAGCATGGGAATTGTTGCGGGCTGATAACTGTTTCTTACGAGACGTACGAGGCTCTTCCTCCAGGAGGCGCATGGTGGCTCACAAAGCTGAATCCTCCATTAAGATGCGTTCAAATATCAAGGCGTTTTTTGCCTTATTAGTGACATTTGTATGCTTCAAAGTGTGACTGTTTGAAGTTATTAATTCTAAGAACTGAAACTTGATATACAAATGCGAATCAGCCCAAGCTGACCCACTATAAAATTTATTACAACTATGAACGAATACAATAATCACACACGACTGTGATTGGTCCATCCTGACAGCGCTGAGAAATGTTACAGGTATCGTATGACCAAACGCAGGATAAACGTGGCAAAATGGCCTCAAAGTTACTAAATTGTGTTGTGGATTGTGTAGTTACTGCATGTTTTACATATGTTTTCTATGAATCTGAGCCAAACCTGTTTGTCACAGGTAGGGGCGTAGATTCCGGGGGGGAAGCGGGGAGGCAATCCCTCAGTAATCAAAACAAGCAAGTACAACCCTCCCATTATTTAAAACATGATCAATGGAAACATGCAAATGGTTCACGCTGCAACCCCCCCGCCCCCCAGTGTTCAAGCGAAATCTACACCCTTGGTAGGGGTGAACTTGGAAGAGAAATCGGCCAAGGACTTTACATAGCAACTTGCCCAAAAGTTGTTAAGCGGGGCGGTTGTGTTGCTTTCCTTTTCTGCATATCGCTGGCCGCATCAGCATATCGCGGCACCGTTTTGTGGCCCGTTCTGAATAATGCAGCGGCTCATTTAAGATCGCAGCCCCTTCGGCACACTTCTCCCGATGGCCAGTCGACCCCTGATCGGCCCCAAAATGCGTCGGCCCACCGGGAAAGTGCCCGGTATGCCAGATTACCAATCCAGCCCTGACCCTTGGTCACAGGATATAACTCAGTTTTGAGCCAATGTAGTTTTGTCTTTGCACTGAGCGGTCTAGACAACAATTTAGCCTACACCTAAATAAATGACTCTGAGACACTTTAATTGCCGGTGAACTGAAAATAGAGCGTGATGAGATAAAACAGGAGGTTTGTAATTGATGCTTCCTACAAGTCTTGCTGAAAGTTCAGACTTAAGAAGTTCGGGTTGAACCAGTTCACCAAATTGGTCAGAATCGTGAACAGCTTGCCTCTCAAATCAAAACAGTCCACTCGTCACTCGCGTACCTGTCAACACTCCCGATTTTACCGTGTTTCTCACGTTTTGCCACCGCTTACCACCCAGTTTCTCACGATAAGCTCACAATTTTCCGCATCCACACTTTGCTCATGAGAATGTATTAGACCTGTAGGTTGGTTGCTACCCGTCCCGTAAAATACTGGAACGTCCCATATTTAAATATGAAATGATGCGAATCACGTAAACTGGTCAGATGGCGTCACGGCAAAATCGTTCCTGATTGTTAATTTAACACTGATATAAGTTTGAAATTTTTCATACGGTGGGTAAGGGGCCATCTGAAAAGTCTACACATTGTGCTGAAACATGCTAATACTGTGGAAGGTGTGTTAAGGGACTGTCTGAAAAGTCCACACATAGAACTAAAACTATGGATTAAAAAAAAGAAATAAAAAGAAAAAAGGTGTCAGTATGAATGTTCAATAAAATACCATTCCTCCTCACACATACAAACCACGTACCGCCCCCTTTGACACACTGTTGTACCACTAAGCCCCACCCATTTTGTCACTCCATTTCATACTAAGTACCATCCTACCCACTTTTTCTGTTTCTGTATGTAGTATGAAGTAGGCAGTGCACTAGATTTTCATGCAGGACACGCACATCCTCAGTAAGTGTATGCTGAAATCAGTGACAAGTGTGACAAGTTTTTCAGGCTGAGTTTCAGGCAGCAGCTCCCTTAAAATTGCACACTAACCCAAAACACTGCTTTGATCCTACATTAATAAAACAAGTCTATTAAAAGAAACCTTAAAGAGATCTTTTACCACTGTTATGATGAGACTGATCTATTGGTTATGACACATTGTGGATTTTGTAAATGGTAAATGTTTCTTTGTGACAGACATGACCATTTTAATATAGGTATATGTCCTTGTTTATACAGGAGATACTTATTATTCGCTTTATTCCATTTTTAAAATTAACCTTTTTCTTAATATTTCTCTGTTCATTTTCCATTATGTTTTTTAAAGAACATAACTTCTTATCTTGATTTAACTTGACTTTAAAATGTCTGTTTATTTACTTTTTATGCTTATGTAAAGCACTATGAATTACCACAACGTAAGTGCTAAATAACTTGCCTTGACAAGAGTTTGATTCATTTCAGATGTTGTGTATTGAACCATTTCAAATTTCTATTCACTAGGAGCTTCACGTGTCTGGGCCTGTTTGAGTTTCTAGGCTCAGGTGACAATAGAGCTATATGACTAATAATTCTGCTATTCAGGTAATTAGGACACCACCTTTATTAGGCTTCCACGCATGAATCAAATGAAAACCTCCTTGAGCAAGATTTGAACCTGCATATCTATCTGTCTGTCGGTAGGTCGGTCAAAAATCCTAAACAGTCAAAATAGTCCCTGGACAAGGATGTGGGCATTGGAGGCCCAGAGACAGCCAAAGTAATAGGGTCCTATGGACCTTCTGCCAAAGGATTAAAATATTTCATAAAGTTCATTAGTTGATGGCACTTGGACATGAATATTAAAATACAAGATCAACATGGCCTTTAGACTGAGAAAAGATGTGTGGGGGTTCAAGGGTGTCCACTGAGAAAAATTGTAGAAAATAGGCCCATTTTTATATTTGACCTAAAGTGAACATTTACTAACATCAAACAATTTACATCACAACAGAGCAGCTTAAAAATACTGTTTGCTATAGTTAAATGGTCTGACAGTTATATAATGGAAACATTCTCATCATAAGCAAAGAACTCTACTTTACTATGTACTAATAGGCTAATTTAAAAGTTTTCATTGTCTTTCCTTGCCATCATGCAAGAAACGATTACATCTCTGATTAATTTTCATAAAATTATAACAAAAATCTGTTTGTTTAATATGAAAGGCTCATAATAGGCCTATGCTGATTAATAAAGCTAAATTCAGATGGAAAAAAAGGTTATAAATGTGCTCTGGCATGGTGGCACCATGTTAACTTGTACTGTCACAAACCTGGCTTAGCTAAACCGCTGGAGTCATATTAGACACATGAAGATTTTTAGTGAAGAGATGCCAGTATCCATGTATATTGCTGCTCACTGTATCTCTGCTCCTGTTGTTAAAATAACCGCATCTCATACGGCGCCTCGCATCTATTACAGTGAAGAGAGGACAGGCATGTGACGTGGGAAAGCGTTTAAATGAAGCGCGTTCGGTGCTATTGAGGGAAAAAGCACTGTCCGCGCCTCTGAGTGCTTGCGGCATGTATAGCTGCGTGTGTTGATGCATTGTGCAATTAGAAACTGTAGAAACGATAAAATAGGGCAACAGCTGTCATGATGTGTCGCGGTCCGGTTGGAGCCAAGCCTAGGTTAAGACCCGGACCGCGGTCTGCTAATTGATGACCGCTGGCTTAGATATTCATCTGTCCATGGCAGCGTTCGGTAAGTTAATTACTAACTACTAATTACATCTTCTACAGTGCAATTAGATTACTGTTCTAATTACTGTGTCTGAAAATTGCATTACTTATTACTAATTACTTTTTAAAACCCATATCAACCTCAACCAGATGAACAATACAAGGATAGACATGAAACTGTGCTTTGAATTCTTTCAAATAAATAATATAAAATCACATCAATTATTCTTGAACTGGCCAAAGAATTTAAGGGGGCTGCGTTAAATTAAAACACAGATTTTAACATCAGAAGTTAAATTTTGATTTTAAATTCACTATTGTTTTATGTAGAATTGTTCTATAATCTGTACAGTATTTAACGCAGTTACAGAAGTGACAGTAATTAAATTACTGAAAAATGAAGAGTAATCCCTTTAATTTTTTCAAGGGAAAAGTAATGTAATTACAGTAATTAACTACTTAATAATGCATTACACCCAACACTGGTCCACAGTTAGACAAACTGTCTATAAATGGAGATGATTTATTACTATAGGTACTCTCACTAGAAGTGGCCGTCCAGCCAAAATGACTCAAAGAGCACACCGCAGAATGCTCAGTGAGGTAAAAAAGAACACTAGAGTGACAGATAAAGATTTGAAGGAATCATTGGAATTAGTTAACATCTCTGTTCATGAGTCTACTATACAGAAAACATTGAACAGGTATGGTGTCCATGGCAAGACACCACGAAGGAAGCCGCTGCTTTTCAACAAAAAAATTGCTGCACGCCTGAACTTTGCCAAAGACCACCTTGACACTCCACAACGCTACTGGGAAAATGTTTTTTGGACTGATGAAATTAAGGTTGAATTGTTTGGGAAGAACACGCAGCACTACGTATGGCGTAAAAGGGCACCGCATACCAACATGAAACAACATGATACCAACATCCCAACAGTGAAGTACGGTGGAGGGAGCATCATGATTTGGGGCTGCTTTTCTGCTTTGGGGCCTGGACCACTTGCCATCATCGAGGGGAAAATAAATTCCCAAGTTTATCAAGATATCCTACAGGATAATATCAGGGTGGCTGTGTGCCAGCTGAAGCTCAGTAGAAGTTGGGTGATGCAGCAGGACAATGACCCTAAACATCGAAGTAAATCCACTACAGAATGGCTTAAAAAAAAAAATGGAAAATCCACCTTTTGGAGTGGCCCAGTCAGATCCCAGACCTTAACCCAATAGAAATGCTGTGGAATAACCTTAATAGAGCCGTTCACACCAGACATTCTAAGAATGTCAATTGACCAATTAATGCAGAAGACCAGCTAATTCCAATTTTCTTGCCACTGTATCTATCTATCTATCTATGGCATGTACTGTCCTCTGATGGTTAATTAGCATAATTAAATAGTTAAATGCATGCATGTTCAATGGTTTAAACATTACACCAAGTCAGACCGGTCTTCACATTGCATTAGACTTTATACTTTATCAGCACTTTATGCACTTAATAATGTACAACCACACATTTTCAACAAGTGCTTTACAGAGTTATACAAAAGCAATACACATTAAAGCACAGTGCTTGTGCAAAAATCACTTGCCATTGTGATTTTAAAACATGCTGATGAAAAATCAAATATCAAAGTAAAAAACTAAAAATAAACAAATTAACTGTCATTTTGTAATTTATTTTTCAAATACTCAAAGCAACAGATACAGTGATCCTGAAAGACCCCCAGCAAACAAAATAAGCACACTGTGATAGGCCTTAAAACTTCATCTTACCATCCTATGCAGATATTTCCAATACAACATATAGACCAATATCAGCACTAAAAGTCTAGTTTGAATATTTCTGTGCGTATATGGTATAATGGCAGATAGCATATACAATAAGACTTGTCTTATTTAAATATGCAAATGGTCTGAGACACAGTAAACTATTGAGAGGTATATCAGAACATATATTATATTGTATAATGGTACATTGTCCAGCCTCAAGCCTGTTCACAACGTAACAAGGGTGAATTTGCCCAAAATCAATCAGCTAAACTGAAACTGAAATTATTGTTTTAAGTGCTAATGAATGAAAATCCATACAATTCAAATATAAATAACAATCCATAATTCTGAGTTCCTTAGCATAGTGACAGCACTTTCAATTCCATCATAAAATTAATGGGAATAAAATAAAAATACAGCTAAACATAACAGTACGCTTACTGCAAGGGCGTAGATTTGGTTAGAACATTGGGGGTCACAGTGTAAAGAATTTACATGTTTCCACTGATCATGGTATAAATATTGGGGGGGGGGGTTGTACTTGCTTGTCCCCCCATCCACCCTGGAATCTATGCCCCTGGCTTACTCTAAAACATGACTTGATTGTTCCCTGGATGAGTTCTTGGAAGATTTCCCTCCCCGTTTACTGATTTGTGAAAATAAAGCTGAAAGTAAATTAATGTAATCAGTCATATTCTGTGGCATGATGTATGAACTACACACAAAACAGATGTACTGAAAAAGTGCTTCAAACAGGTTTCCACTAATTCCCATTAAAGGAATATTACAGGTGCAAAAATCGAAAAATCGAAGTTATAGTGATGCGAAGTGAATGGGGCCAATTTTTAGAGGGTTTAAAGGCAGAAATGTGAAGCTTATAATTTTATAAAAGCACTTACATTAATTCTTCTGTAAAAACGTGTGTATTATTTGAGCTGTAAAGTTGTTTAAATTGTAGTTTTTGTAGTCGTTTTAGGGTTTACGGCATTACGTCGTCAATGCAACGGAACTGTAAAATTGGATATAACTTTACACAGAAAAGATAAGCAATTTTATCACACTAAAATCATGTTAACACTCATATAATTTACGTCTTGTGGCTATACTTTTGAAACAGTATTTTAACGTTTACTGATTGGCCCCATTGACTTCTGTTGTAAGTGTCTCACTGGAAAAAATCCCAACTTTAAAATGCATTAATAAAAAAATCCCCAATTTTAAAACTAATTTTTAATCATTATTTTTTTATTTTATTTTTTTTGGTCCCAGACCCAGACTTTCAATAACTATGAAAATCTATTATAAAAATAAAAATGATTACATGTTTAAAACTATGATAATAAAGTATTTATGGTGTAAAAATTATTTCTGTTAAGAAATAGTGTACTCAAGAGCATGCTTGAGATGAAATATGAGACAAGGGATGTTTAAAGAAAACAAAGAAAAATCTAGGTAAATACTGTATCACTTGTTAGCAGAATATTTTATTGGCATCATTTCCAATCAGGTTTTATTTTTGCCAAATTTCATAAAAACGGCAAGAAAATTATTTAACAGTGTTTATATACACTGGTGGCCAAAAGTTTGCAATAATGTACAGAATTTGCTCTTATGGAATGAAATTGGTACTTTTATTCACTTAAGTGGCATTCAACTGATCACAATGTATAGTCAGGATATTAATAACGTGAAAAATTACTATTACAATTTAAAAAAAAATGTTCAGAACTTCTTAAACTACTTCAAAGAGTTCTCATCAAAAAATCCTCCACGTGCAGCAATGACAGCTTTGCAGATCCTTGTCATTCTAGCTGTCAGTTTGTCCAGATACTCAGGTGACATTTCACCCCACACTTCCTGTATCACTTGCCATAGATGTGTCTGTCTTGTCGGGCACTTCTCACACACCTTACAGTCTAGCTGATCCCACAAAAGCTCAATGGGGTTAAGATCCATAACACTCTTTTCCAATTATCTGTTGTCCAATGTCTGTGTTTCTTTGCCCACTCTAACCTTTTCTTTTTGATTTTCTGTTTCAAAAGTGGCTTTTTCTTTGCAATTCTTCCCATAAGACCTGCACCCCTGAGTCTTCTCTTTACTGTTGTACATGAAACTAGTGTTGAGCGGGTAGAATTCAATGAAGCTGTCAGCTGAGGACATGTGAGGTGTCTATTTCTCAAACTAGAGACTCTGATGTACTTATCCTCTTGTTTAGTTGTACGTCTGGCCTTCCACATCTCTTCTGTCCTTGTTAGAGCCAGTTGTCCTTTGTCTTTGAAGACTGTAGTGTCCAAAGTATGAAATCTTTGTATGAAATCTTCAGTTTTTTTGGGCAATTTCAAGCATTGGATAGCATTCATTCCTCAAAACAATGATTGCTGTTTCTTTTTTTTTGTTGCCATTTTTGACCTAATATTGACCTTAAGACATGCCAGTCTATTGCATATTGTGGCAACTCAAAAACAAACACAAAGATAATGTGAAACTTCATTTACTTCTCAGATCACAATTGAAATTCTCAAAACTACTTGTTCAACCTCCACATCATCTAGTCACTTGTGCACATCATAAAAGCAATTTCTCATTCTTTTGAATAAATTGCCAATGCATTGGTACATTCATGCAATTGATTATGTACAGTTGTCTGCTGTTTCCTACATTATCAATTGCTTATGTCATGTTGATCAAAATATATTATACTGGTTCTCTGTTGAAGAGTCTTGCCCCCCAATACATCTAGGCATTAATTCATTGCATAAGTCATTACAGTTTTTCCTCAATCGCTTTGGCACAATCATCGAATGACTATTAAACTTTGTCAAACTATATGACTAACTATATGAACATTAGGTCATTTGTTCACGTGACTATAGTCATTTATAATTGCTTTGGCACAAAATGCATTGCATTCAAAATAGTTTGCATTCATTTGCTATTGAATGATATTACTCTCAAATGCAATTATACATATGTTCATTGTGTAAATCCCTACATGCTAAATAGAACAATCAACAATCACAATAACCTGTCACACATATATTAGATACATAATAGTTACAGTGCGTCTGGAAATTATTCACAGTTCTTCACTTTTTCCACATTTTGTTATGTTACAGCCTTATTACAAAATGGATTAAATTCATTATTTTCCTCAAAATTCTACAAACAATACCCCATAATGACAACGTGAAAAAGTTTGTTTGAAATCTTTGCAAATGTATAAAAAATAAATAAATAAAAAAAATCACATGTACATAAGTATTCACAGCCTTTGCTCAATACTTTGTTGAAGCACCTTTGGCATCAATTACAGCCTCAAGTCTTTTTGAGTATGATGCTACAAGCTTGGCACACCTATTTTTAGGCAGTTTCTCCCATTCTTCTTTGCAGGACCTCTCAAGCTCCATCAGGTTGGAAGGGGAGCATCAGTGCACAGCCATTTTCAGATCTCTCCAGAGATGTTCAATCGGGTTCAAGTCTGGGCTCTGACTGGGCCACTCAAGGACATTCACAGAGTTGTCCCGGAGCCACTCCTTTGTTATCTTGGCTGTGTGCTTAAAGTCGTTGTCCTGTTGGAAGATGAACCTTCGCCCCAGTCTGAGGTCCAGAGCGCTCTGGAGCAGGTTTTCATCAAGGATGTCTCTGTACATTGCTGCATTCACCTTTCCATCGATCCTGACTAGTCTCCCAGTTCCTGCCGCTGAAAAACATCCCCACAGCATGATGCTGCCACCACCATGCTTCACTGTAGGTATGGTATTGGTCAGGTGATGAGCGGTGCCTGGTTTCCTCCAGACATGACGCTTGCCATTCAGGCCAAAGAGTTCAATCTTTGTTTCTCATGGTCTGAGAGTCCTTCAGGTGCCTTTTGGCAAACTCCAGGTGGGCTGTCATGTGCCTTTTACTGAGGAGTGGCTTCCGTCTGGCCACTCTACCATATAGGCCTGATTGGTGGAGTTCTGCAGAGATGGTTGTTCTTCTGGAAGGTTCTCCTCTCTCCATAGACAAATGCTGGCACTCTGTCAGAGTGACCATCGGGTTCTTGGTCACCTCCCTGACTAAGGCCCTTTTCCACCGATCGCTCAGTTTGGCCAGGCGGCCAGCTCTAGGAAGAGTCCTGGTGGTTTCAAACTTCTTCCATTTATGGATGATGGAGGCCACTGTGCTCATTGGGACCTTCAATGCTGCAGACATTTTTCTGTACCCTTCCCCAGATCTGTGCCTTGATTCAATCCTGTGTCGGAGGTCTACAGACAATTCCTTGGACTTCATGGCTTGGTTTGTGCTCTGACATGCACTGTTAACTGTGGGACCTTATATAGACAGGTGTGTGCCTTTCCAAATCATGTCCAATCAACTGAATTTACCACAGGTGGACTCCAATCAATTTGTAGAAACACCTCAGTGATGATCAGTGGAAACAGGATGCACCTGAGCTCAATTTTGAGTGTCATGGCAAAAGCTGTGAATACTTATGTACATTTATGTACATAATACTTATGATTTTTTTCATTTTTTATTTTTAATAAATTTGCAAAGATTTCAAACAAACTTCTTTTACGTTGTCATTATGGGGTATTGTTTGTAGAATTTTGAGGAAAATAATGAATTTAATCCATTTTGGAATAAGGCTGTAACATAACAAAATGTGGAAAAAGTGAAGCGCTGTGAATACTTTCCTAAATTGCTAAATTGCTTTTCTGTCTTTTATAGAGAGTGATGGAGCTGGAGGCTGATGAATCCCTACACATTTTTGTGTATGTTGATGAGGCAGGATTCAAATTGACCAAAGTCAGGAGACGTGGACGTAATATTATTGGTCACCGAGCCACTGTTGATGTGCCAGGCCAGCGTGGAGGGAACATTACAATGTGTGCTGCCATATGTGGGAATGGTGTACTCAGCCACATTCCCATCATTGGGCCCTATAACACACAACATCTCCTCAATTTCCTGGAAACTCTTTACAGGGATCTCATTCCTGAGAATGAGAGGGGGTTGGTAGGAAATGACTTGCCAGCATATGTTATAGTTCGGGACAACGCAAGTTTCCATTGTTCAAATACAGTCAGGGATTGGTTTGTTGCCCACCCACTTTTTTTGATGGAGTTTCTCCCACCATACTCCCCATTCCTAAATCCCATTGAGGAGTTATTTTCTGCATGGAGATGGAAGGTCTATGATCACCATCCTCGTGACCAGTTGTCCTTACTGGGTGCAATGGATGCTGGTTGTGAGGATATCACAGCAGACTGTTGTAGGGGGTGGCTGCGTCATGCCAAAAGATTTTTCCCTCGTTGCATTGCAAGGGAGGATATCAGGTGTGATGTAGATGAAATGTTGTGGCAAGACAGAGAGGAGAGATTGGAAGACCCATGAGGTTGATGAACTTGCAGCATATTTTCTTTTTTCTTGCACATATTGTAGTTTCTGAATTTTGCTGTTGTATATATATATTTTTCTGTACAGCCTTTCTTTACATACTTTCGTTTGGCTGTAAAGTGTGTACATACAATGATGAGAAATGTTTGAATAAATGTTTTGTTGAAAGTATTGTGTGTGCCATGACTTTTTGACATTACAGTTTTTCTCAATCGATTTTACGCATTTCTCTAAACTCAGGTCAATGCTCTCAATACAATTAACACAGCCATCTGAACACTTTGTTATTGTCCTAAACAGGTTGTGCATTTTTCTCGATTTTCCTAATTTTCTCAAAACACTACATACAAATTTCTCTGATCTAAAATTAATGCTTTCAAAACAGCTAAATTAAAGTCATACTTTCAAATGCACATGTCATGTCAAATGCCTTCATATTAATATCTGCTTTGTTAGTAATGCACACAGCAAAGAAAATGCAATTTACTAAATTTTTCATACAACTGTCATAACTTTGCTGTCTATAAAAGGGGTCAAATAAGAAAAGGAAGGTTTTCTCAACTCTTTCAGGGGTGAGCACTGCATTGAAAAAGTTGAGGAAAGACCAAATGGAGATGGTGTAATGATGGTGAGGAGAGAGAAAGAGGACAGCAGGGTGGAAGAGTAAAGAAGACACAGAAGAGGCTCAAGTGATCATATAGTTCCTCTAATTTATCATATTATGAATCATGGTCTCTCTGAGACACACAAAGTGTTCAGCCTAATGTGAGCAGACCTACAGTGACTTCAATCTCAACAAAAAAGAAGAGGGAGAAATGCCATTCCTCTGCATGCCAGTCAATTAATGTCCACAATTACTGTACCATCTGTGCTTATAGTGCTGCCTTAGGTCCATACAATTTAGCAGGACTGCTTTATTTTTATTAATTGTTGTTTTTTTGTTTGTTTGTTGTTGTTTTTTACAGTAAACTTCTTCATCATCCTTCCAGAGGAAGATCAAGAAAACTGAGTGTCTGTTTTGTCCGCTGTGTGAATTGTTTTGAGAGCACTGATTATAGTTTGGAGAAATTTATAAAATCAACTGATAAAACTGTAATACTATTCAACTATAGACAGACAGACACACAGATGGACGGACAGACAGACAGACTAGATAGATAGATAGACAGACAGACAGACAGACAGGCCGATAGATAGATAGATAGATAGATAGATAGATAGATAGATAGATAGATAGATAGATAGATACAGTTGTGCTCAAAAGTTTGCATACCCTAGAATTGGTAATATATGTACCATTTTTAAAGAAAACATGAGTGAGCAGGCAAAACACATTTCTTTTATTTCTTATGGGATTCATATTCAACTGTAGGTTATAACAGAATGGCACAATCATAAAACAAAACATGGCAACAAAGAAAAAAATGAAATGACCCCTGTCCAAAAGTCTGCATACCCTTAGTTCTTAATACTGTGTATTGCCCCCTTTAGCATCAATGACAGTGTGCAGTCTTTTGTAATAGTTGTCTATGAGGCCCCAAATTCTTGCAGGTGGTATAGCTGCCCATTCGTCTTGGCAAAATGCCTCCAGGTCATGCAAAGTCTTTGGTCATCTTGCATCAACCGCACGTTTGAGATCTCCCCAGAGTGGCTCAATGATATTAAGGTCAGGAGACTGTGATGGCCACTCCAGAACCTTCACCTTTTTCTGCTGTAACCACTGGAGGGTCAACTTGGCCTTGTGCTTAGGGTCATTGTCGTGCTGGAAAGTCCAAGAGAGTCCCATGCGCAGCTTTCATGCAGAAGAATGCAAATTGTCTGCCAGTATTTTCTGATAACATGCTGCATTCATCATGCCATCAATTTTCACAAGATTTCCCGTGCCTTTAGAGCTCACACACCCCCAAAACATCAGTGAGCCACCAACATGCTTCACAGTGGGGATGATATTCTTTTCACTATAGGCCTTGTTGACCCCTCTCCAAACATAGCACTTATGGCTGTGACCATAAAGCTCTATTTTGGTCTCGTCATTCCAAATTACTGTGTGCCAGAAGCTGTGAGGCGTGTCAAGGTGTTGTCGGGCGTATTGTAACTGGGCTTTTTTTGTGGCATTGGCGCAGTAAAGGCTTCTTTCTGACAACTTGACCATGCAGCTCATTTTTGTTCAAGTATCGTCATATTGGGCTCCTTGAAACAACCACGCCGTCTTTTTCCAGAGCAGCCTGTATTTCTCCTGAGGTTACCTGTGGGGTTTTCTTTGAATCCCAAACAATTCTTCTGGCAGTTGTGGCTGAAATCTTTCTTGGTCTACCTGACCCTGGCTTGGTATCAAGAGATCCCCAAATTTTCCACTTATAATAAGTGATTGAACAGTACTGACTGGCATTTTCTAGGCTTTGGATATATTTTTATATCCTTTTCCATCTTTATAAAGTTCCATTACCTTGTTATGCATGTCTTTTGACAGTTCTTTTCTGCTCCCCATGGCTCAGTATCTAGCCTGCTCAGTGCATCCATGTGAGAGCTAACAAACTCATTGACTATTTATACACAGACACTAATTGCAATTTAAAAAGCCACAGGTGTGGGAAATTAACCTTTAATTGCCATTTAAACCTGTGTGTGTCACCTTGTGTGTCTGTAACAAGGCCAAACATTCAAGGGTATGTAAATTTTGATCAGGGCCATTTGGGTGATTTCTGTTATCATTATGATTTAAAAAGGAGCCAAACAACTATGTGATAATAAATGGCTTCATATGATCACTATCCTTAAATAAAAGATCAGTCATATTTTCAAAATCAATGCCAAAATTTCACAATTTCTGCCAGGGTATGCAAACTTTTGAGCACAACTGTAGACAGACAGACAGAAAAATTAGATAGATAGATAGATAGATAGATAGATAGATAGATAGACGGATGGACAGACAGACAGACAGACCAACAGATTAGATAGATAGATAGATAGATAGATAGATAGATAGATAGATAGACAGACAGACAAATTAGATAGATAGATAGACAGATGGACGGACGGACGGATTAGATAGATAGATTGACAGACCAATCGATTGATCAAAAGATATATAGACACAGAGACAGACAGACAGAGACAGATTAGATAGATAGATACTGGACCTGTGTGAAAAAGTATTTGTTTGTAGTTACTAAATCACCAAATCTATGAAACTGCATTCATAATGGGGGTCAGACACACCCAGGCCTGATTACTGTCAGCCCTGTTCAATCAAATCAACACCTTAATAAAACATTTCAGCAGCATGAAGTTGACTAAGAGGTCACATTAGCACACTATTCCAAGATCGAAAGAAATTGCAGAAATTATGAGGAAAAAGGTGATTGAAATACATCAGTCTCGGAAGGGTTACAAAGCTATTTCAAAGGCTCTGGGACTCCAAAGAACCACAGTGACAGCCATTATCTCCAAATAGAGAAAACTTGGCACAGTAGTGAACCTTCCCAGAACTGGCCAACCTTCAAAAATTCCTCAAAGAGCACAGCGATGACAGGAAGTCAAGACAGGACAACATCCAAGGAACTGCAAGCTTCTCTCGCATCAATAAAGGTCACTGTTCATGACTCCACTAACAGAAGGATGTCATGGTTCTGGTGGGTTTGCTGTGTTTTTTCCTATGTGTCTGCATGATGATTGTTACCCTGTATGTTTTCCCTTCCTCGTGAGCGGTGCGATTTATGTTTCCATGGGAACGCTCATTCGCGCCGATCACGAGTCATAAGTGTCACCTGCAGCTTGTTACCCTGTCTATAAATACCCTTTTGTTTCACGTATTCAGTGCCAGATTGTTCGTTGTGTTTGTCACTGCAGTCTCACCCTTCCAGTCGGTCTAGTCTTGTGTCTTTCCTTTGTTTTTGTTTTGTTTTCTGCCCAGTGCACTCCCGTTTCTCCTCATCACCTGTTTGGATTACCACTCTGTGGACTTTATTTATTGGAACTCTTACCTGGATTATCTACCTGCTGGTTTATCATCCGCCTCTCACCCGGGTGTCCCCAAGCTGATCATCGCTGACATCATACCACCACCATTCTCATCATCTCCAGCCACCTGCATCTGCTGACATTTGCTTCATTATTTTCAATAAACTGTATTTTGTGTTTTCCGCATCCCTGTGTCCTCCATTATTAACCATGACAGAACAATCTGGCCAAGAATGTACCCAGCGGAAGACACTTCACTTTGCACCACCCTCAGCTAACAGGGGGCACTCCTTGGTCATCAGCAGGATCAACTCAACACCACCAGTCAAGGCATTGAAGAGATTGTGGGGAGGATAGCCGAAATAACATCTATGCTTCAGAAACTGCAAGCCTCTCCCAGCGCCGATCTCACCACCACCACTGCCGTCGCCGCTCCTCCCGCAGTTATCTCGTCCATCAGAATCTCTCCCCGATTGAACCTGCCAGATATCTACTCTGGTGAGCCCAAGACATGCAGATCATTCCTGTCACAATGCTCCTTGGTTTTCTCTCTCCATCCATCTTCGTTTTCCACAGAGAATTCCAAAGTTTGTTACGTCATCACCCTCCTCTCCGGTCGGACTCGGGAGTGGGGAATGGCAGTGTGGAATCATCAACACCTGTGCTGCTCATCCTTCCGCACTTTCTCCGATGAACTCTGCAAGGTCTTTGATCGTTCTGCCATGGGATTGGAGGTGGTGAGGGTGCTGTCTGAACTCCGTCAAAGTGAAGGATCTGTCTCGGACTATTCGATAGAGTTTCGCACCCTTGCTGCCTTGTGTTGATGGAACGAGTAGGCACTGTGGGATCAGTTCCTGAATGGGCTCTCTGACTGGGTCAAGGACAAGATCTATGCTCTGGACCTTCCTAAGAGCATTGATGACCTAGTTGATTTGGCCCTCAGAGTGGATAACCACCTTTCCATTCGATGCAGGTATCGTAGAGCTGTTCCACCTAGGGAGGTTCCAGTTGCATCTGCTGTGTCTCCACCATAGACCGGCCCATCTGAACCTGTGTTGGAGGATGACCCCATGCAGTTTGAGAGAGCTCGGCTGTCCTCCAAGGAACGCTACCATCGCCTCAAAAATGGTTTATGCTTGCACTGCAGATGACCGGGGCACACAGCCACATCATGCCCGATTAAAAGACCAAGCTCACCAGTAGGACAGGGGTTACTGGTGAGCATCACACCTTTGCTAAAATACCCCAGTAACAAGACACTTCTTCTCTGGAGCTGAGTGTAAATTTCTGGACTCTGAATTAATCTCCAAATGGTCTATACCCCTATCACCTCTCAAGGAACCCATCCCAGCCAGAACTCTCTGCAGAACACCTCTCACCATTGTTACTCATGTCACAACACCTCTCACACTTATCATTTCAGGCAACCATGTTGAAGAGATAACTTTTTATGTCATACGGTCACCCTCAGCTCCAGTGGTCTTGGGACACCCATGGTTGGTAAACCATAACCCTCATGTTAACTGGGCAGATTCAGTTTTGTCGTGGAGTTCTTTCTGTTTGTCTCATTGTCTTGTTTCTGCTCTCTCCCCAGTCTTGTCCTGTTCTACAACACAGGAGGAACTGGTGGATGTCACTGGGGTACCCAAGGTTTACCACGACTTGTGGGCAGTGTTCAGCAAGTGCCAGGCTGCTTCTCTGCCTCTGCACCACCCGTACAACTGTGCGATTGATCTGTTTCCTGGCACTTATCCACCTCGTGTTTGTCTCTATTCACTCTCAGCTCTGGAGAGGGAGGCCTTGGATAAGTACATCAGCGATTTCCTGGCAGCAGGTATTATTCATTCCTCTTCTTCTCCGGCTGGGGCGTAGTTCTTCTTTGTTGGTAAGAAGGATGGCTCCTTGAGACCCTGCATAGATTATCAGGGGCTGAATGACATCATGGTGAAGAATCATTACCCTTTTCCATTGATGTCATCGGCTTTAGAACTATTGCAGGGGGCCACTGTCTATGCAATGCTTACCACCTGGTCCGGATTAGGAGGGGGACGAATGGAAGACGGCTTTTAACACCCCTACTGGGCATTTTGAGTACTTGGTCATGTCGTTTGTCCTTTCTAATGCCCCAGCCATCTTCCAAGCACTCGTCAATGACGTGCTCCAGGACATGGTCAACCAGTTTGTTTTAGTATACCTCAACGACAGTTTGAAGCGGGTGCTTCAGCGACTACTAGAGAATCTGATTTTTGTCAAGGTGAAGATGTGTGAGTTTCACGCACAGTCGGTTCTGTTCCTGGGTTTCACCCCAATAAGATGAATGCTGTTGTTGATTGGCCAACTCCAGATTCTCACAAAGAGGTCCTGCAATTTCTGGGGTTTGCCATTTTCTATCACTGGTCCATTCGAAACTTCAGCCAAGTCTAACCTCCACCAAAATGTGTTTCTGTTGGTCCCCGCAGGCTCAGTCTGCATTTTCCAAACTCAAAAGCTGTTTTGTTTCAGCTCCCATTTTGATAAGTCCCGATCTGTCTCACCAGTTTGTGGTGGAGGTTCATGCGTTTGATGAGAGGTTGCATCCCTGCGCTTTTTATCTCCACCGGAACGGAATTATGACATCGGCAATAGAGAGTTGTCCAACTGGCTTTGGGTGAGTGGCATCACTGGTTGGAGGGAAAAGGGGTTCCTTTTGTGGTCTAGACCGATCACAAGAACCTAGAATGCATCTGTTCTGCCAAACATCTAAATTCTCGACAGGCATGTTGGGCACTCTTTTTTGGCAGATAGAATTTTTCCATCTCGTATCGCCCCGGCTCTAAGAACGGAAATCCCGACGTGTTGTACTGCTCTTTTAAAATCAAGAGTACCTCTACCTCTCCTTATACGGTGGTAGCAGCGGTTTCTTGGGAGGTGGATTCCATTCACTCAGCTTTGCGCGACGTTCCTTTGCCCACGTGCTGCCCAACTAACCTGTTTTTCATTCCTGAGTCGGTCCGGACCAATGTCCTCCAGTGGGGCCATTAATCTAACCTTGCTTGTCATCCAGGAGTCGTTTGCACTCAGGCGTTAGTTAAGCAGTGGTTCTGGTGGCCTTTGCTTGCGCGGGATGTCCGTCAGATTGTTTCGGCCTGTTCGGTGTGCGCTTGTGGTAAGTCCTCTGGTCGGCCCCCTTCAGGGCTCCTTGAGCTGCTGCCGATCCCTTCGAAACCCTGGTCCCACATTGCCTTGGATTTTGTCACCGGTTTACCCCATCCAATGGCAATACGGTCATTATAGATAGATAGATAGATAGATAGATGACAGACAGACAGACAGATGGATGGATGAATGGATGATAGATCGATAGATCGATAGATAGATAGATAGATAGGTAGGTAGGTAGGTAGTTTCATAAGCTTCTTTACTGCAGGGCTTCTGTTTACAAATAATACTATTATAATTACCTGCCCTTTTGAAATCAATATACTCACATGACCATGAGGGTCAGCAGACGTTTGCAAACCTTGACACAAAAAATGAGCAGTTCAATTCACTGGTGTGCAAAGACACAATAGAGTCATCCATGCAGTACCACTGCTGAGCCAGAGACATAGAACACTGAATGAAACACAGCTCAGAGCAACAGTCTAGTACAGACTCTGATACAGATATATTACAGCAAATATGGCAGCAAATTCATATTTGCTGAAAAAAAAACCCACCAAAAAAAAAAAATCATTTGCACTGTACATAACAGATTGTATTAGATTTGCACTACCCATGTGTATGTGTGTCTGTATGTGTGTGTGTCTGTACGTATGTGTATAATTATTTTTATTATTATCTATGTCTTGCTGCTGTTTTTGTATTGTTTTTGTATTGTTGTACATTGGAAGCTCCCGTCACCAAGACAAATTCCTTGTATGTGTATGCATACTTGGCAATGAAGCTCATTCTGATTCTGATTCTGATTCTGAAATTCAGTTTGACTTCACAATGGAGACTCTGGAGGGACAGGCCGTCCCACTCAGAATCTTCAGAGGAAAAGTTCTGCTTGTAGTGAATGTGGCGACCTTCTGAGGGTCCACCATTGAGGAGGTAACCATATGTCTCCAAGTGATTTATATATATATATATATATATATATATATATATATATATATATATATATAAATAAAAAATAAAAAATAATTCAAGATGAAATGGTGAGGTTGATTTTAGATTTGAGCCTTTAACCATTTATTCAGCATTTTAATGATTATTATCTGGTTTGTTATTAAAATACTGTACAATGTGGCCTAAAAATAAATATAGGTGAAGAGAATACTTAATGTGAAATAATAAGTATTTGTTTCAGCCCTGATATAATTATTCTGTCTGTGCTTATGAAACAGTATCACAGGATGAATGCACTCATGAACATATTTGGAGGCCTGAACTTTACTGTACTTGGATTCCCATGCAATCAGTTTGGACTACAAGCACCTGGTAAGTAATGCTATAATTTGGTCAATCTTGACAGAACAGTGATTCTATTAATCTTTTCTATATATTTGCTTATTAGGGCATTATCAAAGAATACTAGACATTACAGCTCTAAAAATATCTGTTAAACACAAATGTTGTGGAATATACTAATATACTATATATATATATATATATATATATATATATATATATATATATATATATATATATATATATATATATATTGTTTTACTTAAGATGGTATGCCATATTTCAAAAAAGTTATTCTTCTTAAATCAGTGTTGAAAAACAGCAGGTTCCACAGAAAGTGAACCCATGCTCCACTACAATGACAATACAAAAACTGACTCTAAAAAGCCTACAATTGGCTGTTTAATGGCAGGTTCCCATTGTGACAACTTACTCCATACAGCATGACAACATGCCCTGCATTTGGGACTTTTCCATAGCTTTATTGTAGCCAAGATAAAAATTGATTGATAAAAAATATTTTCCTCCCAAATCATTGTCAATAAACAGCAGGTTCCCATTGTGACAACTTACCCCATATACAGTGACAACATGCCCCACTATAGGGGTCAACGTGTTAAATTAACTTGATCTTTTTTTTTTTTTTTTTCTGGGCAATAATAGTGTAAATATGAAGTAGCTTTTTTGTAGTCAAAATGTTATGGTATGTGTTGATACAGAAATACACTTTCAAAAATAACCTACTCTGAGAAATATTCATGGGATTAAAAAGTGACAACTAGCTCCGGTCTATTCTACAGCCTACAATAGTTTTGTTGTCATATTATTGTTTTTAATAGTGTGATGTCAGGTATTTATTTTTTTTTTTTTATGTTACCTTCAATGTTTGTCTTGTGTGATGATCCTTTTTAGATATACTGTACATATATGAATTACTTAAAAATGTTTACTTAAAAACCTGAAGATTATCAGTAAGAAATTTCACTGTATTCTTCTGCAGAGGAGAACAATGAAACTCTAGATGTTCTGCAGTATGTGAGACCAGGAGGAGGTTTTATCCCAAAGTTTCCCATCTTCAGTAAGATTGAGGTGAACGGCTGTAATGAAGACCCTCTATATGCCTTCCTGAAGGTAATTAACTCTATGCCCACAAATCAGAGAGATTTATATTGCTGAATTAATAAAATATAACTCTTTGACACACCGGTGACACACAAAAAAATAAGCCCCAAAATGTTGTATGACAATTAAAAAGCACTTTCACTTTGAGTTATTCCCTTTATTTTCAATGGTAAAATGTATTTGATTATTTTAACTGTAATACAATAATGCCTTACTGTATTACACACACACACACACACACACACACACACACACACACACACACACACACACTATATATATATATATATATATATTTTATTATTTTATTTTTTTTAATTTAAATCAGCATAAATTAAAGCAAGTACAGCAAATAATGTAATGATGTATAAATACTTTACAGTTTAAATAATAAAATGTTGTTTTTCTCATTAGAGTAATGAGAATGGGATTTGTAGAACAGATAATGCTATACACATCAATTCACTTAAATTCAGCTGAATTGAGCTGCAAACAGTTAGCTGTTTTCACCACCTTGTTCTTCCAGGATTCTCTGCCATTTGTAAATCCCATCATTGAAGACATCAGTAAACTCTACTGGTCTCCCATGAAGGTGAATGACATCCGATGGAACTTTGAGAAGTTTCTTATCACCACAGATGGAATTCCTTACAAACGGTATCAACATTCACAAATTCACATTCTACAGTCTTTTGCATGTCACCTCCAAAATAAAGCTAAAGACAGAAAGAAATTTGGGATTAAATATTGATTTGAGTTAAAAAAAACAAAAAACTTGGAACTAATAAATGTAACCACTGTGAATAAGTGCTGTGAATTAAGTTGAGTTAAAATAAAATTAAAATCACTCCCCTACATATAATGTCACAATGACAAAACTGTATCCCAAAATATAATTTCAGTAGTTCACAAGTTAATGTAATCCTGCAGTGAGGATAGCGTAAACATATGTTGCTTGCTGACCCTGGCGGAGGCCTCGAGGCTCGAGACTTGACCTGAGCTCAAACTGGAGGGCTTTGCCACGCCCAAGCAAGGGGGCCTTCGCCACACCCGGGGCTCGGCTGCCACATGAGCGGAGGAGTCAATCCTGCAATCAAATGGGGGACCACACTGCATTTGAAACGGGAGGACCCCCACAGCAATCAGAATGGGAGAGCCCTTGATGTATGTGTGTAGGAGGGCCTTCTCAGCTGTACAGACGGGAGGGCTTCCAGGCTTGCTGGGGTAGACCCTCGCAGCATCCGAACAGGAGGACAATCCTGCGTTTTGAACGGGACAGCCCTTGGATACATGTATGTGGGAGGGCCCTCTCAGTGGTACGGACAGGAGGGCTTCCGGGCCGGCCGGGGTGGACCCTTGCAGCATCTGAATGGGAAGGCCCCCAAATATGGACAAGGTAGGGCGAGCGGCCCCTTCCCCCTTTTTTATTTTATTAGGGCAAAGTGCGTTTTCTTGATTTGGAGATGGTTTGTACGTATGTAACTATTGAATGCGTCATATAACCACTGGCCTAGTGAGTGGATTTGGTGCTCAGGCAGGCCTTTGGGCTGCTGCGGTTGCAGCGGTGATGTGAATGGAATGGGTTTGAGTATAGTTTTTTCTTTTTTAAATGCCGGATTTAAGGTGGTATCCTCTGTAACTTTAGATAGTGTGCTAGCGATTGGCTGGATTAGAGTTGGCAGATTGAAAATGAAAATAAATGCCCTCGTTATAGGCAATGTAGGGTACATGTTTGCATGTGCGTTTGCGATATGAACGGTCTGAATCCTCAGACGCGGGAACCCACAGCGTTCAATGGGAAAGCGTGTGATTCATGTGAGAATATTTTAGTTGTATTATACTGAGCTTGCTCGGAGCTGCGGGCAGCTGAATCCGTAGGTGTGGGCACACATGGCATACAACGGTAGGACACCAGATTCTTGTGGAAGTGATATATGATGCATTAAAGGAAACTCCCTATGCGAAAAGGGCTGAATCCTCAAGCACGGGATCACATGACATTAACAGGAAGAACCTGTGTTTTTGTGTGAACAGTTCACGCTGCATATAAGCAAGAACTTACTCTGCGATATGAATGGGTTGAGTCATCAAGCGCGGCGTTCGACATGAGGGTGTATAGTAGGCGATATTTGAATTAAATTGATTGATGCAGAGATGCCGGTTTGTGGAGGAATGTTTGGGGAAGACCTAAAGTGGCCCGATTGTGAATCACTAGGTGGTGATGGTTCGTTTAGTATGAGTGGCACAGTATGGGTTACGGAGCCATGGGGCTGAGACGCATGGTCTGATATACATGCCGAGGTTGTGGCACGTGAATTCTTGGATAGTGCTGTTTGCCGTGTAGTTGGAGTTTGTCACATGGCCCTAATGACACCATGGTTGTGGCGCTTGGACAGCATGTTTGCGCTGTTTGCAGTGCAGTAGGAGGTTTGGTCACACAGCCCTGGACAGTTGCAGCACCTGGACAGCAAATTTGTGCTGCTTAAGGATGTGTTGAGTCAATAGAAAACATGGTAAACGTAGCGACTGCGGACGCCTGAACGTAATTGTTACTAGATTATATGTCAAGAACATATGTGAAACAATGTCAGGAAACATACTTGTGTGTGCATATGAACGATGTCATTTAAAGTTGGTTGTCATAAAATTAGAAGGCACCTGAAACCGAGTGCCCAGATGAATACCGTAGTCTGATGTTATAAACTTAAGTGTATGGTTTGGAGCTTTGTAGATTGTTTCTAATGTAATGCGAGTCATTTCAGGAGTTCGTGCCTGAGAGTTGGTTTTAATAGATACTATAAGAGCACAGTTTGCAGTAGTGTGGTGAATAAAACGACTTGTTTATATTGATGACTTTGTAATTAATGCTACAAAATGACTGAAATAAAGTGACTTGTTTATACTGACTTGTAATAAATACCACAGAAAACTGAAATATTGGAGTATAAGCAAGGTGCCAAGCTGAATCATTCCTCGTCGATTTAAACCTGTTACTTTAAACTTGGGTGGAGCATAAGATTATAAGATTGTTGAACGCTTTTAAAGTCATGAGCAATTAGGTTCTATGGTCAAGCTTGTTAAGAGTTTGAAATCCAATGATTCGGGCAAAGGCTGTAAAATAAAATAGATGTTTTACCTGCGTGAAGTGTTTGTCCTGGGCAGGAGGAGAGAAGTCATATTATGGTGTAGAGATGAATAGAAGTTTGTAGAAACGGTTGCTTCATGGTTAACGGGGCTGCATGGCGAGCTCTGATGCTGTGAGGAGGCGAGACACTTTGCGGAATGATTACGAATTCAGCTCATGTCTGTTCAGACAGAGGCAGAGTATAGTTGTGGTGAGCTGAGAGTGGTCGGAGCAGGAGCTGCTGCAGCAGCGAGATTGCGCTAAAAATGTCTGCGTTGGTTTGGAAAGAAGTTGTAATTTAGAGCATTGGTCGATTGGAAGGAGTTCGTTGTTACACGATTGCCCCTGTGTTCGAATGGAATAAATTGCACTCCGAAGGACACCTTGAAGGGAGAACAATCGTGATATTCATGCTAAAAGATGATGAACGGAATCGCTGAATGGATCACGCCCTAAACGAGCTGCACGGCGAGGTAATGAAGCTGACAGGAATCACCTGTGAGGGAGAACCGGATTGAAACGCTGGGGAGCGTTCACATGATGGCTGAATTAAAAAGTTAATCTTTGTTTCATGCGTTCCAATAGAGCTGTAATAGAGCTTGAATAACATGAAGCCAGAGCAGCGCCCTTTCACGGAGGTGCGCTCTGGCGACGTACTGCTGCAGGTGGAAAAGTAGATGAGAGAACATATGAGCAGACGCAGGGAGCTGTTTCACATGTATGAGGCACTGAAGTAGCCGGTTTGCGGAAGCAGCTTCACGTGAACAGGCCATTCCGTGTGGAAAGTTTAGATGTGAACATGTGAACAGTCGTAGACAGCTGTTTCACATGTATACAGTGCTGAAGTAGCCGGTTTGTGGAAGCAGTTTCACGCGAATGGACCACTCCGGGTGGAAAGTTTAGATGAGAACATATGAACAGTCGTAGAGAGCTGTTTTACATATGTACAGCATCGAAGCAGCCAGTTGCGGAAGCAGCTTCATGCAATGATCTGCTTCGGCGAATAGAGATTAGGAGGAAAGACAGAGTAAAAGTAGCACTTAAAGTGGTAGCAGTCGATGCTGTGAAACGAATGAGTTGCTGTGGCAGCTTCTGTTGAAACAAGATGATTTAGATGGAAGAGCTGTTCTGATGAAGGCAAATGCTTTGCAGCGGAGTTGCAATCTGATGATCCGAGTCACTTGCATGTGTCTGTTCATGGGCAATGGGCAGGGCTGAATGCCAGAAACTGTCAATGCTACGTAGAGGTAAGCAGCTGATTATGTACTCTTACTCTGGCTGTGTGATTGTTCAGGTTAAATGAACTTGCTCCTCCCGAACTTTGTTAATAAAATACAATTTAACAACAATAAAATTCCGATGCCCTTCGTGTCAATCTATTGAAGCCAAAGGTTACTCATGCTAGCTACATTGGGAAACATATACCGAAGGCATATTGACGTGCAGGGTTGAAATCTGATCGCAGATTGCCGCAAATGACCAATCAGAATCAAGTATTCCAGAGAGTCTTCTATTATAAATAATAATATTTAGCATCTTCTGAATTTTGTCCTGCAGGTATGATCTTCATTGTTCGTTTGGAGAGGTGGAGCAAGATATTGCAGCACTCCTGCAGGGAATCCATCCATCATAACACGTCTATTATCACTTTTATTATCATTTTAAAATTTTACATCCACTGTAATGATTCCAGATCAGTAGCCACTCTGTCTGGATTCATTCACTATCAACTTCTCCTCTGTCCAACATCCATTCAGACTACATAGATGTCAGAAATGTGCTTAGAACTGATTGATTAATCAGTCACATTGTTGAAGAACTGTTTAAAGAAATAGTTCATCCAAAAATGAAAACTCATCATTTACTCACCCATGTCGTTCCAAACCTGCATCAAATTATCTTTTTGTGGTACACAAAAGCTGAATTTTTTAAGCCAGTCATCATTGATGTTAAACATGCCATAGTTTCTTTTGTTATATGGAAAAGAATATTCATAAAAAATTCACCTTTTGTGTTCCACAGAAGAAATAAAGTCATACAGGTTTGGAAAAACACGAGGGTGAAAAAACAAGGACAAAATTTTTGGGTGAACTATTCAAAGTCTGCAATCCACGGCTAGACTAATCAAACTGGTGATTTCACTTTTCTCAGAATTCCAGAATACTGCTGTGTCAATCTGTGGTTCAGATCTACAGATAGGCTTTAGGTTGTGATTCAGGTCTCCTCTCCAAAGTGCTGTCAGTGTTTCTTCCTCGTGAGTTGGCGAAATGACGATCCCTCAGGAAATGTTGTTCGGCAGCTGAGCTGGATCTGATGTGGGAAGAGCAGATCTGATCTTCAGTGCATTCTTTCAGATCTCCTCCTGACCCAAAACCACCTACTGAGAGAACAGAACCTTTGAGATACCTGCCTGATGTCCCTGTTACCATGATACCTGCAAGAACAATAAAGATGTTTTTAACTTTACATGTGTACCGGTGTCTTATTTGGATGTTGAAAAAGAGAGAGAGAGAGTGAAAGTGTGAAAGTCCTTAATATTTCAATGGAATGACCCTTTTCAGGGGTGGCCGAAATTACAATTTACAATCAAGCAGAGATAAAGAAATATATATTAATATTTACAATTAAAGCTCATATCACAGGTACTTTATCTGACTGCCTTGTACATCTTGTTTTGACGTCCTTGAGGTGGGATCAAGCCATAAAGATGCTGTAAGCGATTTTAGCCGTTCTAGAATTCTACAAGAGTCCTTTTGGGTCTTTCCAAAACCCACTCCAAAGATACAAAATTAACTTTATTGAGACCAACTTTGAGCTGAAACTGTTGTCAAAAATAACAGCATCAAAATTGCGCCCTCAACTGACAACTGTTATAAACAACATGGCATAATTCGCTACAACTACATTACTTTGAGAAAGTGCAAAATGATTGACAGACAGAAAGCAACAGAGACCATGGACACATTTTTGTTTGTTGTTTACAGAATCTAGTGCTGCCACAGAGACTTGTGAGATATCTCAAGAAAATTATTTCATTAATATCCTTCAGGGCATATTAAAAAATATTTTGCATGCTTTTCCATGAAAAAATGCTTAAAGCACCAATTCGCGCCCTGACTTTACTGGCAGACAAACCATAAGCTTTGAGGTTGTTAATCCATGGTAGGCTATATGCTTAATTCTGTTGAAGCTGTCCATTTTATTTCAAATTTATTTATACACTCTTATACATTCTCAAGCGACTTAAACATTTGTATTTATCTGAACATGTTGCAATACACTTAAAATGTATAGTTACTACATATATAATAACTTTAAATCAATAGTTTAATATTTTTCTACAATTTTATATTAAATTACGTCATTCACCATGTTTCATTATTGTCTGATTTTCAAATACTTGCTTCAAATCAAAGTTTGTAATGTTATGATTCACCTCGGAGCTGACTGATTTGATTAATGGCTTAGAACTCTTTTATGGACAACTGAGTTTTACGTCATTAATTCAACGTTTGCGGATACCATACAAATGAATGGGCAGAGCCGTAAAATAAACCCTACCTGTCGCAAAATCGTCAGTGACTTATCTTCTAAAACAGCAGTTTTTCGTAGAAAACTCCACATGTAGTTCACTCCAAAAAGGTTTTTAATGTAAAACATGTGGATTAGTAGATAGGCAGTCAATACATTAAGTGATACGCTGTTCCCTCACAAAAGTCGTTTATTCAGCGAGTGTAACGAAGCATCTCCTCATTGACATAATTTCAAAAAGAACACTTTTATGCTAACCTTCAACGCTCTTCCTTTCCCTTTTTATCTGTGATGCCGTTTAAACTACACCAGATGGCAGTGTTTAACAGTCAAACTTCACAGCTTCGCTGTGCTTCTCTTAATAACTTAATCTGAAGTTTGATTTAGCAGACAGAGCTGTGTTTTTCGAATCATAAGATAAAATTATACAACATTTATCATGGTAGTAGATGTAGTAGTTAAAACTCTAACTTGTGTACAAAGGAGTGATTCTGTTGATTATAGACAGTTAAATACACTTGATTGCATGATTCATGGTAGATATGATCCATAAAATCTCCTGTCTGCCCTTTTGTACAGGCCACAAAGACAAACGGCTGATTTTCTGCATCCGTAATAGCATCTGACTGTCGATTTGAGCGGCTTATAATGACCCGCTCACTACAGCACATGTTTGAGATGTTTCCTCTGTCAGTACAGGAGCGATTTGCATGTTTCTGGCTGTGAAATGTGTGGAATTACATTGCATGTAATTGTTACTTTGGTAAAATAACTCAGTTGAACTGAAGCGGCTGTAATTAATTCAGATGACACCAGGCAGGTTGGACAGCTCTGAATATTGAGCTTATACTTGTACACTGTCATAATTTTTGCCTTTATAATTAACGTTTTTGAAATAATGCATTCTAGGTTCATTAGCACTGAACCGCCATGCGTTTAGTGAGAATGTACAGTTTACAGAAAATAACTGGAACATGTCACCGTATTCAAATGGTCATATGCTATATTTCCGGGCATATCTCGAACATAACATCTGGTAGTTTTGTCTATCTGGCACACATTTTTATAATGATATAAATAATACATGCTTAGATGTCAGCCAAGAAGACTTTTTATCAAGCCATAAGTGTAGCGAAAGCAGTGTAGTGACCACAGTAACAGATCGTATTTATCTCAGTGAGTTACAGTGGTGTGAGACAGATTTATCTCCTCGTGTTCAGTGATTGGACATCAGCCGTGGACCTCACTGTATCATCAGTTATATACTGTAAACACAACACACACGCAACAAAGAGCCGTTCTGCCCCATTTTGTGGCCGGCCCACTGGGGAAAGTCCCGGTTCTCCCTATGGCCATTCAGCCCCTGTTACTGGGTGATATTCTACTTAAATGATGATTGAATAATGGATTTATTGTGTTTTTCTTTTCTTCTACTGTCTTATGTTGTTGCATTTTACAATTCTATGAGATTCTATGAGATATTTGTATTGTAAACTCATGTGTAGAAGTGCATTTTACGCATAGAAAAGCTTTATGACAGTCAGTGAGAGCAGCAGAGACTGAAGTACCCTGTAAAGCCAAATCTCTCCAAGAGCTAAAAACCCAGTCAAGTTCATCCATCATACGCAGAGCTCTTTACATTACCATTGATCTACACTGAGGATAAAAATAACATGCTGTTATTGTTATATCCCAGCAAGCCATTTCTGCAGGGTGATGGAGTACATGGCCACATCTGCCCTGGCGCGGTCGCACCACCGCACTCAGTCTTCCTGTCAATAACATGGCACTTGTGCAAATCACGGATCAATCATGGCTGATCTTTCGCTGGAACCATAAAGCAGTCAACTCGTATAGATGAATTCGGCCTCTATTGCTTTTCATTCACATAAAATGATCAGTTTTATTATTTTCTTTGTTATATAGTATGGGTGTTTCTCAGGGACGTTTCCAGGATTTTTTTGCCAGGCGGGGGTGACAAGGGTCGAGTAAGGGGTGCCATCCAGTAAGTTTGTTTGCCGGGGGTGGGGGGTGGCAGGTTGCACGGTGTCTTCTTGCGGAGGATTCCATCTGATCATGGACAGGGGTGGGGGGTGGGGATTTGTCTACCGAGATGGAATGCTGTGTCCTCTCAGACACGGGCGGAATGTTGTTATGGACCATGCACGACACGGACGGGTTAAACCGTTGCGCACCATTTCCAGGACGCGAGTGGAGTCCACGTTAGGGTGGCAAGTGGGGTGGCAAAGCACATTTTTAGGGTGGAAGCTGCCACCCCTTGCCACCCTTCTGGCCCCACCCCTGGCATTTTTTTCAATTTAATTTGTTTTTCTTTTTGCTATATGAAGATCACATTAAAACTGTCTTGGAAACTTTTTACCAGGCCTTCATCACTTTATTTTTGTACAATTCAAATGCCTTTTATTGTATAGATTTGACAGTTTTAGCCTTTTCCCAGACCCAGACTTTCAATATTTAACTATGAAAATCCATAATAAAAATACAAATTAAATATTACATGTGATGATCTACAAAAGATAAAGAGTAAAATAAACATGAACCATTTTAATAACTAATGTGTGAAAATAATTTCTATCAAATTTTCAAATAGTTGGGGTGTCAAGTCGAAAAAAGTGATATTTAAAGAAAACAAAGACAAACCAAGGTAACTATTAATATTTTTATTGGCCAAATGATGCTAAAAGTGATAAAAACAATTATTTAATTGTGTGTATTTAGGATACATAAAATGTTAGCTATGAAATTAATCAAGACAAAGGAGTCAGCTATTTTATTTCAAAAACATTAAACAAATAACAACTTACATTTTAACTGAAAGCCATAGTTTTAATGGTGTTACCACAGTAATATGGTGTTCATATAGTAACCATGTTTACTTTTGTGGTTTTTGGTGATTTAACCACAAAATACCATGGTGATACTATGGTTACTGTAATAAAACCATGGTTAATTATTATAAGGGAAGGTTAGGGTTAGGTTTAGGGGTAGGGGTTGGTGTAGGGTGTCTGTGGGACTCTAAATAAACACAATAAACATGCTCCAGTGATCCCCAGTACTGTATGTTAGTATTTAATTACTGCAAATAGCATCTAACACTATTTACACTTAGTGCAAAGAAGATGCTTTTTGTTGCTATTTACACTATAGTGCAAATGGCTTCTGCCTAAAAATAAAGATTCTTAAATGGTTCTTTGTCGGGGTGTATGGTTCCTTTAAGAACCTTTAACATTTATGGAACCTTCCCATTCCTCAAAAGGTTCTTTAGACCATAAAAAGCAATATACTCATATAATGTGATAGTTTTTTTTAAACTGGTGGAAAGTTATCTCACTGTAAATTAATGGTGTGCTTTCAACAAGATCTGTCTTTGATAAACATTCTGAAAATGTTATCATGTTATCAGTGTTATTCATTGGTGAAACATTCTTTAAACGTTATAACATTATGCACAATGCATTGAGATGAAGTAGCCATCTAATATTTTTTTACTTGGTTAGACCAACACATTTTTTTTTTTTTAAACAAATTTCAATTAATTCCTGATTGCAAAAAATAAAATAAAATAATAATAATAATAATAAATGCAATTAAATAATAAAATAAAATAATAAATACAATTTATTGATGATATTGAACAAGGAATACAACAGTTAGAATTACGTACATCCATGGTATTACGTGGTTTTACTTTAAAGAAAATAACATGTAGAGCTGAAGTAAAATACTAATGATTAATGATAAATAAAAATAAAATAAAAATAAAACATATGATTGGTCATTTCACAATTAGTCAATAAGGCTATAACAAAACAAAAAATTAGGTGATTTCCAATAGTTATAGGTATAATATCAAAATAATGTTATTATAAAGTGTAATTTTTTATGGTTAATAAATAAAATATAAAATGTCAGTTTTGTTTCAGGGGTCACTGGACTTATATATAACGCTTTTTTCTTCTTCAGTATAATCTAAAAATAAAATAAAAAAACTGTATACACCATGCAATTTCATATATGTATTGTGTGAAAGTGATTTACAGTATATACATTTTTACACATATTACAACTTTCCCTCTTTTGTGGTGTGATTTCCACCACGACTAACAATTTTGCAACTATTAAAGTTTTTTTTTTTTTTTTTTTTTATAAGTTAGTATACTTGGTTACCAAGAAGACAACAGTGTCAGTAAAAAAGAAATATAAAACAATTTGGACCCACTATATATCAGGTGTCTATAACTTCTATGCACTTAAGCATTTGATACAATGTACTTATTATGTACATACATGCTGTTGCATTACCTGATGAGATGTGTGAAGAAAATCCATTGCAGAATGAATACTGATTTGAGATGTGGTGGAAATGACATTTGTTCATAAAAATAAATAAGAAATGACAAGAATATTTTCCTGTGAAGCGTACTGTATGTCCACTGTGAACATTGTAAATAGACAAATTAAATAAACTATTGTTTAGAGTGTTTTAAACAGACGTCCATTTCAAGGGCCAAAAGGGTCCATCATTGAACAACAATATGTGATTAGTCCATGTTATATTTAACAGTTTAATTTTGAGGATTTTTTTTTTCGAGTTTCACTCAAGTGTGTGACTGCTGGGAAGAGATGTGCAGAGTGATTGCTGTCAGATGAGATTGAACATCTGGCATGCATGCGGCCCGTCAGCTCTCGACAAAATGCATTTATTAATATAATTATATATTTGGTGCAAATTAATCAGACTGTGTGTGTTGCCAGTAATATTTTTTATTCATTTAGTTCTGACTACTTCTTACATTCTGCAGTTATGCTAATTTCTTTCTCATTTGTGTCACATTTATTTTATACTTTTATTGTTGATTTGAATGTCGCATCTGTACTCAGGTTTTACAAGCAGCAAAGTCTGCAATCAAAAGATAAAGATTCAAGAGACATCCACTTCCTGTACTGTGTCAACAATTTGCTTCTAATTATATCTGCAGAAACTTCAGAGACAAACACAACTAAGAACTGTTCCTCTGGGTAATGCAAAGGCTTACCATTTTCACATTTTTTCACCCTGTAAAATGCAGTTCAGAATCTGGGATGCTTGATATTTGTATGGACCTTCAGATGGAAAACTTGTTTGAAATGGAGAAGCTGTTTCCTAATCAGTAATGCAGTAAATAACATAACAAACAGGTAATATTCTGCATTTTAGAGACCATAAGATTAGGATTACCGATTGGAAATCAGTTATTTTGACTGGGATCAATATCTCCTACAAAATGAAAATCTGATCCTAATTCAGCCACGTAGGTTTTTGTAAAATAATTGAGTAAATAATTTTAGACAGTCTGGAGTATCTTTTCCTCAGTAGCTAGGGGGCTGTTTGCTCATGTCCAGGTCATGTGGTCATTAGTCTTCTGTCAGTTTAAATCGCTGTAATTTTCCATCTGCATTGAACATTAGAAACAACAACAACAACAACAACAACAACAACAACAACAACAACAACAACAAAAGACATCTGGTTTACTGTGGATTTTCAATAATAACTACAATATTGTCTGTTAACACACAACCCATTTCTGTTTAAAATAAACTGGTGGTCAACGAAAGCATGCACACGTAACTTGGCTATCTGTACATTTTAAGTAACTCAAGCAGATGGAGATTTATGTAATTCTCATCATTTTTTCAGCACATCTCATATTCTGTATTGTGTTTAATTGAATTCTGAGCTGTAAATGACGCTGATGGAAATTATATTTTTAACATTTTTGAAATGAAACAAATTGCCAACTCTGTCTTGCTAAGGCTTATTTCATAGTTTACATTTTATGGATCTAAAATACCAGGGGTGTAGTTTCCAGGGGGGATGGGGGGAGGTAACCCCCCAATAATCAAAACAAGCAAGTATACCTAACACACACACACACCCCAATATTTATACCATGATCAATGGAAACATGTAGATGCTTCATGCTGCAACCCCCCAATATTCAAGCCAAATCTATACCCTTGTTAAATACACACAGTTAAATAAAATGTTTACTATGTTTTTTTTTTGTTGTTGCATAATTTGGCAAAATTACAGCTTGATTGGAAATGACACCCAATAAAATATTCTGCTCAAAAGTGATATTTTTCGTTGTTTTCTTCAAACATCCCTTGTCTCATATTTATTTTTTCTTTTCCCTTTCTTTCTTTCTTTTTTTTTTTTTTTTTAGTAGTATTTCATTTGTATTTCTATAATGGATTTTTATAGTTTAACACTGAAAGTCTGGGACATGTTTATTTCACTTTTTGTTTAGATTATCATAGTTTTAAACATGTCATAATTTGTGTTTTTATATTGATTTTCATAGTTTGGGTCAGGGAAAAAGCAAAAAGAAAGTCAAATATATACCTAAAAGGCATTTGAAAGTACCAAAAATAACGATAAAGGCCTGGTAAAAAAGTTTCCAAGTCAGTTTTAATGATACCTTCATATAACATAAAAGAAAAAAACGTCGAAATCTGCTCGTTTTAATTAAAATTAACCCATGGGACACGAAATTGCCCGAAGTTGATGAGAAACATCATTTATACACTGTACAGTCTAGGTCTATAGTATATAACGATAAACTGACAAATTTATAATAAACATTATGTAACAATTTACAAGATATGTCCAGTATCACAAAAAAAATATCAATCATTTTGGATCACTCTTATTGTAGTTTAACTATTAAACATGTTTTATATATTTAAGTTTCATTCCAGTGCAAAGCAAACAGATCAACTCTTATTATACAGTAAAATATTTCTTTAATCACCAGTTCTTTAACATTTCTATTCAAATCCAATTTGACTGAGATCACAGACGTGTGCAGGGAATATCACATCTAATTGATGTCACAGGTGCTTAATCCATTTTCATATTTCTAATGAATTCAGCATCTTCACTCGATGGCTGACTTCCTCTTTGAGCTTATATGATGCGTTTTTATCTTCAGACAGCACTCACTCAAACCCTTTGTGGTCTGGGGTGGCAGAGGGGGCAGCACTCCGATTCAGCTTTTGGTCACCAGAGAAGCAGAACTAATGACAACATTAGTCCACTTTTGTGTACGAGGCCACTGGATATGGATTAACCAAGCAAGAAATAATCTAGGATTCTACAGAGTGCTTGAATAAGCACATGGGGTTTTGTTAAATGTTTGTTACTTTTGACCTCAAAATTTGTTTTTTTCCTATATTATTTTAGAAAAAGAACTTTAAATACTTTTTTTCACTAATACATTTTCATGATCTATCCAGTAATTTGTGACCAGTGCCAGTCCTACCCCATTTGGCACCCTAGGCGAGACCCTCCAGCAGGCACATTTATAGGCTTTCATCATTACTGGGTAGTCTGGGGCCCATCAAGGACACATTCTGTTGTACTATGATGTTGTAGGGGGGTTTAAAATGGTTTATTTTAGTTATTCATTTTGCAAAAATAGCACCAAAGCATTCATTTCTGGTGATTTTAAGAGCATCATTTGAACATTTTCTTTAGTAGCCTATATACTGTATATTGTGTTGCATTAATGAATGGACTAAAAATATATTATTAGCACATGATGAAGTTTATCAAAGTTACCTTTCTCAAAAGCCTGCTGTGGCAGTATCATGGTGCCAGTACCATTTCAGACCATTCTGGTATGGCAGAGTCCTCCTCTTTGGTGCCCTCCCAGCAGATGGCGCCCTAGGCGACCACCTATTTCGCCTATGCCTAGAAACGGCCCTGCATGATGGTACAATATGGTAAAACCTTGGTATTTTTATTATATACAGTAGGCCTATATCATGGTATTTATGTTGAAGGCTACTCCAAAGAACATGTACAAAAACATGGTTTTGGTTTGGTTTTGGTACTTTTAAGCACTTTCAGGTAATGTAAGTGTTTTGATACACTTTGATTTAGAAAGTATCTTTACCTGCAGTAGACAGTCGTTCACAGATTGCATTCATACTCGCACATGATCTTCATCACTGGCAAACGATTGAATGCAGCTGCAGGTTTTGCTTAAAAGTATTGTAAGTAAATATACACTTCATTCAGCGTTGTTTTTGTTCTCTGTCTTCTAAAGCATCCTGTTACTGTTTTACTGTGTGACAAAGAGCTTCAAACGATTCAGGCCACATGTTAGACAAATTCATTGAGAAGAACCGACTCAAAAAGACTGATTAATTCACACATCGGGCATCACTTCGATTCACGAGCCCCGTGCTCGTAAGTCTGTGGCCGTGTTCACAGTGGCATACTATCCATACTACTCTCAATGTTTTTGCCAAACACAGGTATAACAGAAACAGTAAGAGTAGTATGGTAGTAAGGCATTTAGTACATGGTCTATTTGTTCCATGGGGGACGCCACAACACGTCATCGGAACACACAGGGTGCATTTTGTTCGACACAGATTGAACACATACTTATTGGCTCGGTAGATCGGCGCCCCCATATCGATGGCGCCTTAGGTGCTCGCCTATGTCGCCTAATGGGTTGATCGGCCCTGTTTTTGACAACTAATCAAGGGGTCTTCCAGGACAAAATAGCTAGATTTAATTAGTAACACTTTATAGCTTTCATTAATAACTGTAACCAACTGTAACCAGCATCATTATCTTCTGCTTAACTGATCATTAATGTACCATTTTGAAATATTTAGAATATTTTCATATTTAAAGAAAATCCTGTATGTTTTAGATATTTGTCTAGGGACCCCTGTGGGACCTTCATGGTTAAAAACTCTAATCGTGTAGGTCCCCCTCGGACCGCCAAAACAGCTCTGACCCGTTGAGGCATGGACTCTACAAGACATCTGAAGGTGTCCTGTGGTATCTGGCACCAAGACATTAGCAGCAGATCCTTCAAGTCCTGTAAGTTGCGAGGTGGGGCCTCCATGGATCGGACTTGTTGGCTAGCCATCCCATAGATGCTCAATTAGATTGATATCTGGGGAATTAGGAGGCAAGTCAACACCTTGAACTCTAGGGGGGTCCTTCATAAATTCACAGTATGCTCATCTCTTCAGACACTACTACACCACTGCATCCACATGAATGCCTGGACCCTAGGTTTCCCAGCTGAACATTGCCCAGAGCATCACACTGCTTCTGCCGGCCTGCCTACTTCCCATGGTGCATCCTGCTACCATCTCTTCCACAGGTAAATGACACACACACGCACCCGGCTGTCCACATGATCTAAAAGAAAACGTGATTCATCAGACCAGGCCACATTCTTCTATTGCTCCATGGTCCAGTTCTGATGCTCACGTGCCCATTGTAGGCGCTTTTGGCTGTGGACAGGAGTCACGGTCTGGGGCCACGCCTCCCCAGCACTTTGTGTTCTGACACCTTTTTATCATGGCCAGCATTAGGTTTTTCAGCAATTTGTGCTACAGTTGCTCTTCTGTGGGATCGGACCAGATGGGCTAGCCTTCGCTCCCCACACGCATCAGTGAGCCTTGGGCACCCATGACCTTGTCGGCGGTTCACCAGTTGTCCTTCCTTGGATCACTTTTGGTAGGTACTAACTACTGCATACTGGGAACACCCCACAAGACCTGCCATTTTGGAGATGCTCTCTGGAGATGGTCATCTAGCCATCACAATTTGTCCCTTGTCAAAGTCGCTCAGATCCTTACACTTGACCATTTTTCCTGCTTCCAACACATGAAATTCAAGAACTGACTGTTCACTTGCTGCCTAATATATCCCACCCCTTGACAGGTGCCATTGTAATGAGATAATCAATGTTATTCACTTCACCTGTCAGTGGTTTTAATGTTGTGGCTGATCAGTGTATAGATAATTACTGTCCATAGAAATGTCCATGACGTTTAAGATTTTATTTATTTCCATGGTTGATATTAACTTGTATTGATCCCCGAATATACCTTTAAAGAAAAAAAAAAACCATCTGGGCCCTTATTCTCAAAAAATCTTAAGGCTAAAAGTAGCTCCTAACGCAGAAATTTAAGAGCAATTCTTAAAAATGTATTTTAGTGGAGTAGGCCAGAGATTATTTAGCAGAGATGGGTCACTTCTATTAAAATTAATAGGAGAAATTGGAACGCCCAACGGTCAAAGGATTGAGAAAGGAAGTCCCAACTTACAGGTAAAAGAGCCAATCGCCTTTTAGATACAGACATCACCTGTTTTTTTTGTTTTTTTTTAGCGTAATATGAGGTTAAGAAGTGCAATTTATTATTCCAGTATGGTCAGATTGTATTGGTGATTTAAAATATGTTCTTTGTTCGTAATCTTGACCAATCGTTTTTGAGATTTCTGTGTTTCCCCATTCAAGTAGATAGGAGCTGCACTATCATGACTGGAAACAGCCTGCCAAGAGCGTTCCTTTGACTGAGTAGGCTACCTGTATTATTCAGCTTTAGATGTAGGCTATGTCCTTCTCATCTGTGGCACTGCTTGCATGTTGATAGCAGACATTCTGAAGAAGATCCGTGAGGTCTTGTCCATGTGAATGCGCTTTAAAGCCACACGTAGCAAAGCTTACAAATCTTGTTTTAGTGCAGCGGTTGATTGACAGGTAGAACTTTCAAACTAGAAGTCCTTTGTTTCACCAGATACGCATTTGGGGAGTTAAAAAAATGAATCACGTATCCACTATGGTGTGCATATACAATTATAACAATTATTATGCTATACCCCCTAAATATAGCCCTAGAACTGAAACATATGCAAGTATGATGAATAAAAATACACCATGATGGAAATTTTAATACTCTGTCCGTCAGAGTGATAAAGATTGTTTTCTAGCACAACTCGTATGGCAAATGATTTCTTTGAAGAGGAGAGAACAGCATGGCATTTCTGTAGAATCCTTCCCAGTCATGTGGTCGTGAGTAATATGGGAAAACACAGTTTTAACATGACCATTTTCTCCAAAAGTGTAAAAGCTTCATAAACACTCAGTTTTCATTGACTGTGTGAGTTGTAACACTTTCTCCTGATTGGTCAAATTCAAGTAGATCGCCAAATCGCCTCGTTCAACCATACACACCTTATGAATTCAAGCCGACAGCGGCCGATTTATTTTAGACAGTTTAAAAAATTATCAGGAGGTCGTGAGCTGCTCGTAAGCTGTATCTAAGCTGACAAATAGCAGTTCCCTGTCTACCAATCAACTTAAAAGTGCGCGCTAATAAAACATAACGTCATCTATAGCAACGAGGTCAACTCCACCTTACTCTTCTCTTAAGATTTCCTTACTAAAACTTGCTCTTAGCAGTTTTGTGAATAGGTTTTAAGCAAAAACTCCTAGCTAGGAACTCTTTGGAGAACTCCTAGTGGTAAGATAAAAATATTTGTGAATACGGGCCCTGGGTTACAGTGAGGCACTTACAATGTAAGTGAATGGGGCCAATCGTAAGCATTAACATGATTTTAGTGTGATAAAATCTCTTACAGGATTTACTGATGTCGTTAAAGGCAACAAAGTTGCAAAATTGGATACAGATTTACACAGATAAGGAAAGTAAACAATTTCATCCCACTAAAATGGGGAGTAATGCAAACACGTATAATGTTTACTACTTGTGGCTATACTTTTGGAACAGTGAGTATTTTAATATTTATGGTCTGGCCCTCAGTGGCAGTTCTAGCTTATATGGCGCCCTGGGCGAAACCCCCTTTATACTGTTGTGACGGGTATACACACACACACATGCAACGTGCCCACGTGCATCTTTCTCTCTCTCCCGAACTGGCGCCTCCGGCTTGTCTTTATACCCCTCCCATTTGTTTAGCCCGATTCAGGGCTGGCCGTGTGTCCTCATGGCCCGGCCCCGCCCTCCTCCTCATCACAACTGTCTATATATATTTATAGTATTTATAATAATAATTTCATTTAATTCTTTCAACTCATTTGATTTGTAATCAGAATGCAGGATGCATTTCAGCCCTTTTTGTTTGTAGTATGTTAGTTTAATCAAAATCAATATCTTATTTTACAAAAACACACTTGACCTAAATCCTACAAGACTTTATCATTTAATTAAATATTAATACCATCAGGGTAACTTGACCAACAAAATGCACAGTAATGAGAACACATACTTATTATAAGTGTAATTATTTCTATTGAACTTCAGTAATCCTGTTCTCTAAAGCTAGCTAGTTAACTATTTTAGACATGCCTTCTAATGTTAATTTTTATCTAAGAAGACTAACTATAAAAATAAATATGTGAACCTTTTGAAAATGTGCCAGCCTGTTTTTCTCATTCATATAAAACATATTTAACTAAACAATTAGAATAAATATTAATTACCAATGAAAATGTCAGAATAAATGTATTTTTCTGTTCGGTTCACATTGTAAACAAAACATTGAATACACCATTCCAAAGATATACTAATTAATTAATGTTAAACAGTCAAACATCCAAGTATTAAAAGGGAACAAGAGTTTTTTCTTTTAAATTAATTGTTTGGTTCTGGCTTGAAAGAGGATTCGTGTCATATAAATGACAGCTGTCAGCTTTCTCTCACTCTTTAAACCCATCTGTCTCTCTGTCAGGGCTGCTGGTTAAATGACACTCGAGTGGAATTCAGCGGCACAAAACATTTTGACATTTAGAAGTGTGTGAACACAAGCCCGAGGCATCAGACACACTTAAAACACCAGTGTTTTCATAGTGGGAATCATTGACAGCGTTCAGAAAGCACATGTGATTCAATGACTCCTCGAATAAACACATTCATTTCATTTAAGAAAACATGAACTGTAAATTACTCACTGATTGGTAAAGAACCAGTGAAAAGACATTAGCCTAAGTTTTGAAAGAGCAAACTTTAAGTATAAAAGTTTTCCTTTGGTAACGAAGAAGGCAGATATTCAGAAATACTAAACGTCAGTTTTAACATGCAAATGAATCAGAAAAGTGGGACTCCTTTGCATAGGAAGTCTGTTTGTTTTTATCTGTTTTTCACACACACCCTCATTCACTTGCCTTTTATTTTTTAGACTCGTTCTGCTTTGAGCTTGTGTCCTCCAACAAGCAAAGGTCAAAGGTCAGCTGTAGGCTCCACTGCGATTTATCTCTTTCATATGTTAACAAAAACACTCTCTCTTTCTTTCTAAAATCGTTATTGTAACTTGATTTATAATCATGCATTTTACTATTCTCTAAATCCAATCACAAAACTCTCTTCTTTTCCACTGTTGTCATGTTTTTGTATGTGCACATTTGTGTGTGTGTGACTATGAAGGGCCAGCACTTGATGGCTAATGATTCTGATCTTTGGGTTAATGACAAATTAATGCTGGTTTAATTAGGGCCAGTGGTTTACATGTAACACTCTCCAAACCATTGGATTCAAATTCTAGCCCAGGCCACCTCATTTAAAACAAATAAGCAAACAAAACTCCAATGCACTTCTGGTGGCAGTGACCTTAATGTAGTAAACACCTGAGTATAGTTTTATATAAGATCAGTTTAAACATTTTTTTTTGTGTATATATTGTTTTACATGATTGACGTATGCCATTATAGTGGCACGCATACACACACAGACTCTCATCTCTGTGGCGGCAGTTTCTGTCATTAATTCATACACAGTGATGCGTGTACAGCGTGATAGTCCAGTAATCACGGAGACACGACTGAATTCTGTCAACAACTGCCAAAGCATCTGTCCCCAGAAGTGTGTGTGTGTGTGTGTGTGTGTGTTCTCCGTATCCCAGCAACACACTGATTCTGTAAATGTCTTGTTCCTTTAGGTTCAGTGAACCTTGCTTGTCGGTCCTTGTTTGATTCTGATGTTATTCCAGAAATAATATTTCTGAAATTATTTGTGATTGCAAAGTGCATCAGAGCTAGCTCTCTAAATTACAAGCTACTCTTGTATGTAATGTATTTATTAAAATAAAATAAAATGCAAAAAATTAAGTACAAATTTAGTTGAAATACAGTCAAGGTACCCTTATATATATATATATAAAAAAGAGTACACTGTAAACCCTAATGTTGTCATTACTGGAAAAATCAAGTTGTCTTATTTAAACAATACTTGAAATGTCATGTTTGGGCTCATAAGTGAAATATCTAAGTTCTTTGAACTTATTTTTCTTAACCCTTTTTCTTTGACCTGGAGGAATTCAAGCTTATAAATCATTTATAACCCGATGGTTTTCGTCTAACTTAACATTAATAAGTTCTGAACTGTTCATACATGTAAAAAGATTGATATTTTTGGCATGTTAATGGACAAATATAAAAGTTATTAATTATTATGCTATTTTATTTTTTAGAAATAATAAAATATAGACATTTTTTGACATTTCACAATATACATTAACTAATGCAAAACCAGTGTGATACATGTGAAGACATCTTTTTTTAAATCAAAATTTTAAATTTTAAATCTAAATATAACATAATATACAAACTTCATCAAAACAACTGTACAACTCAAATATAAAACATTAATTCTTCTTCACTACGTTTTTAAGCTAAATCTATTCTATTTACTTGCATGAATGTTGATGTGTGAGTTTTCTGTAAGCTGGTTTGGCATCAGATGGCTGCAGAGTAAAATGTGAACAATTTCCTCTTTCAAGCCCTTGATAGACTAATGTATGCATGAACAAAATCTTGCCACACCCCCTTTAGACTGTAGTACCTTTGATTTAATTTATTTGTTATGTTTTTTTACATCTGTCATGTCTATTTACAGGAATGTGTGTGTGACTATATGTGTGTGTGTGTGTGTGTGTGTGTGTGTGCAGTCCCAGAGAGAGAGTATGGGAAAGAGGCAAGATATAAGTGAAGTGGTAATAGAAAAAAAATAAAAACAAATCTACATAATATCATGTGTAAAGCCACAATTGATGCCCGGGTCAAAATTGACCTGTGGACGCAAAAGATATTATTATTATTATTATTTTTTTTTAATGGCTACATCTCTTAAACCATTATATATATATATATATATATATATATATATATATATATATATATATATATATATAATGTGTATTTAAATAGTCTTTGGTTCCCGTACTAAACACTATATGGTATTTAAAAAATATTTTATACCTCTCCCGGGTCAAAAATGACCCGGACGCAATAGGAGGGTTAAAAATCCATGGACTTAAAATTTTAAGTGTTAATAACTCAAACTATTGAGTACAAAATTGAGGCTATGGTGAATTAATTGCACTTGAATTGTTGAATTATGTTTCCTTGGTCAAATGGAACATATGGGAGCATTAAAATAGTTGTTATTAAGAATTCATCGAAGTTTTAGCCGTGTTTTTTTGATACAAATAGTTGTTTTGTGTGATGTCATCATTAGGGTGATCTGTGTCTTTTTTTTGGTCAAGTTGGACCCTGTTAACAGGTGTCTATGTATTTTTGTGGAGAAATAAGCTTATGATTGAACTAGAATAGGTTAGAATCTTCATTATTTAAGCTGTGTTATTGTATTACCTAAATTTGAGTCCTTTCAATAAAAATTATTAATCGAAACAACAACATTTAAATAGCAAATCTGAGTTACTGTAAGTCTACTTAAGTAAGTGAATTTAATAAGCTAAGGGAACTTAATGACACAAGTTTTGGAGATGTTATTACTTAATTCAAATGAGGGAATATGTTAGAGTGGAGTCAACTTATTAAGGTTTTCAGTGTAGCAATAAAGCTATTTAAAATGACAATATGACTTTATTTAATTCTATTTATTTTCTGATCAGAGCAGTATTTTTCCTGTACAAATATGGGTGTCAGTCATAATGAGACTGCTATTTTGAAGTTTTTTCAGAGGTCAGCTGAGGTGTCCGTGTGGAAAAACACATGCCTGCGGTCCTGCTAAGGGGATTTGTAATTGTGTGTGTGTGGACACAGGTGTCCGCGGAGAGATGTTGCAGCCTCTTAAATGAGGTTGACAGAGACTCCACTAGATGATTATTATGTTGGTAAAAACAGAAGACAGGGGCCCAACATCATTCAGTGTCTCCTGTTGTGCTGGAATCCCAACTATGAGCCTATTTAAACCCACATATATAATCTCTCTATTAGAGTCGATCCGTGGATGTTTGGTTCTGTTAATGTAAATTTGAGTTTGCTGTGGGCTTGGAGAGTCAGCCTTGAAATATTTTGAGCCCACAAAGAAAATCCTGTTGCTTCTTCAGATTAGGAATGAAAATCCCAACAACAAGCTGACAAGTCAAGTAAACATGTTTACTCACAAACATTGCTGCCTGATTCCTGAAACTGAATGACAAGAGGAAACAAAAAGTTCTTATGCATGGATATTTAACAGGAAACATTCTATCTCTGCTAGTTAAAAGAACACGTAAACAATCTCAGGGACTTTAAATGTGATTTAAACATATTTTTCCTCTATTACAACAATACAATTTATATTATGCAGAAAACTTTAGAGAGCACTTTCTATAAAGCCCATATATATATATATATATATATATATATATATATATATATATAATGCACCGTAAAGGCATTAAAAATGTCTCATAATACGCATATAATATGTTACAACATCTCATAAATAATTGCAACAGCAATTATAATACATTATAATAATTATCTAATCATAGTTATTAGAGTATAATGCATTATAACACAAGCAACATTTAATTTTATCTTCAGAAGTTATAATGTATTAAATATATTTGTGATATATTTCATAGGTATGCTTTAAGTAAAGTGCCAAAAGCAATGTCTTCTTATAAACACCTATTATATATTTTTAAGTGGTTATAAGACATTACAAGTCATGCTGGAAGTTATATACATTACACATGCACAAAATACAATATAACACTCATTCAATGTCAATTTTGAGATATTACAAAAATGCTGATCACACATGTAGCCAATCTTCTTGGTTGTAAACACTAAAATAATAAACAAAATCAAACTGATTATATAATAAACTTTAACGTTTGTGCATCTTATCTGGAGACTTATTTTATAAATAACTTCCATGATATAAGTTTGACTTGTAATGAAATGTATGTTATGTAAGTTTATGTTATGGCTGCTTATAAGAAGATATTACTATTGCAACTTTATTTAAATGAGGCAAAAAGCACTTATATGATCACATCATAAAGCCTTTTGACTGTTTACACTATACAGCACTTATACAATTAACTTTATTAACTTCTACTGCATTAAAATTAGATTTAGCTTCTGTTATAATGCATTATACTCTAAAATATAACTATGAAATGGGGAAGTCTTTTAATGTTTTATAACTGTAGTTATAATTATTTATGAGAAGTTATCACTTATTATACAGTGTATTATGAGACATTATGAATGCAGTATAATGCATTTATAATGCCTTTACAATGCATTATAAATATGGGCTTTATAGAAAATGTTACCAAACTTTATATGAATGCTACATCACATAAATCATGACCTTTTCATCAAAATAGTATGAATAAGTGTCATTTTAAGCATATCAGTACTTCTCAATGCATTTCAGTGGCAGAAATGAACTTTTCCAATTTAGAAGCAATATTTACCCCTTGGATTAGATTTTTTAGGGATATCATTTACCTTAATGAGGCCCTGTTTTTGTCTAACCATATAAATATGTGCTTTGTCATCCTTTTGTGTTGAACAGTTTAATGTAATCAATTCATTATCACACATTCTCAATCTGAAACTCATAAATTACTGTATGTGAAATGGTAATAGTAATATAATAATTAGGCCTAAAATAGAATATTAAGAAATATATCAGATGTTACAAATAAATAAAATAAAAAAGGAGGGACATTGTTGCTCCATATTTAAATTTCAGGGCATTTTTGTCATTTTTGGTGGCATTTTTGTCCCAAGACCTGGTTAATTTTTGACACAGATATCAATGATTTGAAAATCATTTAAGCAAATTTACAGTCATCAATAAATTCCCTATAAACTAATAAACAAATGTGACCTTAAAGCAAAGTGTTACCTATATAGCTGACTTGAGCCTTTTGGTCTCTCTATGTGTAACATATTTATATAATGTTTTATTAGAATTACAGTATGTAAGCTATATATTGTTGACATGAGAATGCCATTATTCAAATTGTGTTGTCCTTGTGTGGGCTTTTTAGGCCATTTATTTCCATTAAATGATTGTTATCCTGTTTATGATGTTCTTACATGACTTGAAACATCAGGTCTTTTAGTAAGTCAGTCCCGACTAACTATTTTTGGTCAGATTAAAGCTTTAAAGTAAGTTTTCCAGGAAAGATTTTTTTTTTTTTTTTTTTCACAGAAACAGAACATTTATTTTAGGTTGTACATTATGGTTCCCCTAACGTTCCCTTAACCTCTTACATTTCCAGAACCTTTCTGCAACCATGCTGGAACCTCAATAAACAGACAAGCCATCGATAGATTAATTATAACCATGCACTGATATTAGAGGATCGTTCTGTGTTTGCCAAAGTGGCGGTGCAAGAGAGACAGAGGCTTACTAAACTCTTCTGTAGAGTCATTAAAAAGACTAATCGCTTCTCAGCACTCAGGAAGGGCCTCTTCAGAAGAGAGGGCCCATTCATCTATATCAAAGAATGGGGAGGAGGACCCGACAGCACACACACACACACACACACACACACACACACACACACACACACCAGCTGATGTGATCTGTTGGGGGACGCTGCCATATGGCTCTTCTGGGATCCAGCTGAGACCTTTGGGTTCCTCTGTAAAACATACCAGTGCGTTGACAAACTTCCATATCTTTTTTTTTTAATGTATTTTGAATGTGATTTTCTTCCATACAAAGGAGGAATCACAGTTTCCCCCTGGCCCTGATCCAGAGTAACACATTATAGATATATGAAAGTGTGTGTTTATGAGAGGAGGATGATGCAGTTCTTTCTGTGGCCAGAGGATGACACGCTTTCCCCAGCATGAGTTTCCCCAACAGAGAGCAAGCACATCAGTGAACACTTTCTTACTTCTGCAGCATTGCTTGGAAGGGCGTAAATAGTCCCCAAAAATCTTTTTTTTAATATATATATATATATATATATATATATATATATATATATATATATATATATATATATCAAATTTGAAAAGTATGTAGTAAAAAATTTATAATATGAATATGGCAATAAATTGAGCACTGACCACAACAGGGTCCCTGTTTGGAAAAAAGAAGAAATAAGTCAACACAAACGACATATATCAATTTATTTTATTCAAAACCTGTGGAGGAAAACAGACTTCCTCAGATGACCTTTCCACACTATGGAAGGGCTTAGTGCTGAAACATCTGTTTTTTTCTCTGTTTTTTACCCAGAGGTTCTGAATAAAATACGTAAATACATTTATGGGTCAGTGACGTGACTCTCATATTCATTTATTCAAAAACACATTAAAAAAAATGCGATTACTACACTTGAATACACCTTTACTCTGATGAACATGTTTTCAATTTCTGAGTTCAAAAGTCATTTTGATATTTTTTTTCTGAGGCTTAAGTGGTGTAACCTTCTGGAGTAAATAAAAATAAAACTGATAATAATTACATATACAATATATATATATATATAATATTTTAAAAACTTTTGTCCACCAAATCAAAGTCATGTGGTGTAAACAACACGTAGGTAGCAATTATGTTGTCATTCGACAAAAAATCAAAACAAAACATAAAACAGAGAGGATGCCTTTAGACCCTTATGATCAGGGTTGGGAGGGTTACTTTTGAAATGTATTCCACTACAGATTACAGAATACATGCTGTAAAATGTCATTTGTGACATATTCCGTTAGATTATTCAAGGTCAGTGAAGTAATCTAAATACTTTGGATTACTTCTTCAGCACTGGTAGATTTTTTCACTTGTTTTGACTATAAAAACTCTGCCAGTACAGTAAGACAAAATACACATGTTAAAAATACATTCACTGAGAAACCTAAATATCTTATGCAGTGTTGTTTCTAAAACAAGATAAATCAAATTGATCTTGTTTTAAGGATTTTTAGATATTTTTACAGGAAAACAATACAACAATTATTATCAAGAATACAATGTTTGCCCTAATATCAAAGTCTTACTAGAAAAAAAGAAATTATGATCCAATGTGAATTTTCTTGATAAAAAAATATGATCATGCCTGGTAACATGTGCATGTAAAATGGCTAGAAATAGCATTTTATCTTAGCGTAAAGCTGTCAATTTACACAAGGTTTATTTCTATTTCTTCTGCTCCAAACTTACTTCAAACTTACTTCTCTGTCTGCTCGTATGAATGTAACACATCATAAGAAAGTGTTTCACTGCTGTTCAAATGCACTTTGGATCGCATCATTTATATGTATAAATGTTTTCCATCTGAAAGGACTAAATATTAAATGAAACAAATGACAATAAAATGCAAAGTAATCTCTTCAGTAATCTAAATACTTTTAGAATGTAACTGTATTCTAATTATCAATTATTTAAATTGTAACTGTAGTGGAATACTTATTTTGTATTTAAATACATAATCCTGTTACATGTATTCCGTTACTCCCCAACCCTGCTCATGATAGTGTGTGAAGTTAAAAAAAATATCAGATATTTTGACATTTTTATTCCAGTCAAATGGAGTAAACCTGAGAAAAATGTTTTATATACGTGACTCAAAAATTCATGGTATCTGTAAAAATATTTTTCACCTTGAAAAAATATGTTTAAAAACTTTTTTTGAAATGAACAATTACAGTAGGTTGTGTACACTCATGTGTTCAAGGTGCATGGAAAGTATTTTAATACCTTTTATTTGATGATAACACCACTTGACATTTTTAAAGTCATTAAAAACATTTTGGATGTTGTAAAATGCTATTAATGTTTTTCAAAAATGGACAACATTTTTAATTTCTACAAAATTGACATGTTTTAAAGTAGATAAAATTTTTTTTTTAAAAAAAACATTATTTGTCAACAAATCTTATATTAATTGTGTAAATTATCATCATCTTCTACCTATACCTTTGGTCTGAGCAGATCTACACACCTACTAAACATATATATTGATAAGATGAGAGAGTGCATGGCAAAAAAACTTCAAGAAACGATGAAAGAACATAAATGCAATGGGCAAGAATATTATAGGCAGCAGTCTTTGTAAAACATCTTTAATGGAGGTTTAAAGAAAGAGAGCGAGAGATGGAGGGAGATATATGTTCCTCATATGTCTCTGGGGGGTCTCACAGGTAATATAGAACCCCTCACAAGAGCTTTAGAAACTGGTCTGGGACACAAGATAAGTTGAGATCCTAGGCCACCCAGAAACAGGTAGTGACACACACACACACACACACACACACACACACACACACACACACACGGTTTTGTAGCTTGTGCCTTTACAGAATAGTGCTGAATTTCTGGCATTGGAATGTCAAAGCAGGTGGATCAGGTGTACTGATCACTAGCGCTTACAGATTTAAAGTGTTAGTTCACCCCAAAAATGAAAATTCTTACATCATTTATTAAACCTTGTGACATTTTACTGTCTTTCTTCTGCAGATGTTAAGTGGAATGTTCAAGCTGCTCTTTTCCATACTATGAAATCATACAGTGATCAGTGGCTGTCAAGCTTCAAAAAGGTAAAAAAAGAACCATAAAAATATCCCATAAAAAGTATCCCAACTCTTGCTACTGCATATTCAAATATGGTGCATTGAGTTCGAATGCAAGAGATGCCATTTGGCATCATTGACCTCAAACCTGGCACAACGCATCTTTATGCGTCTAGTTTCAATATGCCCATCTGTTCCTTTAAAGACGTACTGTAAAAGGATTATTCACCTTATTTTTTTAAATCAGCCATTATTTACTCAACTTCTTGTTGTACAAAATCTGTATGACTTTCTTTCTTTTGCTGAACACAAAAGGATATATTTGAAAGAATGTCGCAATCACAAATTTCCATATATAGCAAAGTGTTATAAAAGTAGCCCATGAAACTAATGCACCATATTTCATGTCTTCTAAAGGCATACAATCAATTTGTATGATGAGCAGACTGAAATTTAAGTCATTTTTTTACACTCAAATCATTGATCAACTCATATAAACAGTGCATCAATTAAATATGATGACACGTCAATAACATCAATCCTCATTGGTTCTTGTGACATAACGTCATGACGTTTGGTCACGAAATGTGCAAGGCCCAATGAGAGTTGTTGGACATGTCGCCACATTAGTTTAGTCATATGGATTACTTTTATGGGGATTTATGGAAAGAGCAGGGTGAACATTCTGCTAAACATTCTCCTGTTGTGTTCCACAGACGAAAATCATACAGTTTGCAACAACATGAAGGTGAGTAAATGACCGAATTTTCATTTTTTGTTACGGACAATCCCTTTAAAATCAGTTTGAAAAAAGTGTAAAATTCAGAATCCAAGTTGATTTCCAGTTAAAAAAATCTGAACTGAAAAAAATAAACATGAGAAGCAACATTGTAAAATATATATATATATTTTTCTTTTCAGAGAATGTATCTTGAAAAGTGTATTTTGTCTGTTGTACTTTATGCAATTTTGCAACTCAAGTAAATTAATCTTTTTTTAAAGTATGCTTAGATATTTTTCCTAGGGCTGTCGATTTAAAGCGTTAACGTGTTAAAAAAATTTATGCAATTAATCATGTCCCTGGACCAATATAAGGAATATTCCTTATATCTGAGCAATTGAAGCTTGTTTTCTCCGGGGGGCAGTAAGCGAAACTCCAGCTGTATAGGCAACTTGCAGCTTATACAGAGAACAAACCGGACTTACCGAAAGCAGACAACACAAGATGAGAACACGTTCTTGCGTTCAAACACAGCTTGATGGAGCGCAAATCCAACTGCAAGGATCTCAAGACGTCTTTTTCTACGTTTAAAACTTTAACTTGACACAGCGATCTTAAAACAATATGTTTATGATGCAATGCAACCAAAATACTCAAAAAGTGTCCATCTGATGCAGTGTACATTGACGCACCCTTAAACAAGCCCTTTTAATAAATCTCGAAATGATTGATGAATTCCGTTGCAAAATGGATTGCTGTGAACTGTAGGCCAATGATAGGATTAATGCTTCACTTGTGTGCCAAAACAATGTAATGCATTTTAATTATCTGAATAATTTTTATAATATATATTTTATTTATAATTTAAAGATAACTACTTATAATTATTTAATCATTATATATTTAATTATTGTTATTTGAGGGGCTTTCTCAGCTAATATTTGTATGCAATTAATTGTGTATAATTTGATTAATTAATTGGCATACCATGGAATTAATTTGATTACAAATTTTACTTGAAAACAAGACAATATTCTTTTTAAGGATATGTTTTTATTTTTATTTTTTGCAATGTTTGATTTCTCACTTTTTCTAAAACCTTTGTTAGCATGGCTCTTCCTGACTTTTTCAGCTATTTCACAACCCACAAAGGCAACGCACTGGAGCATAAAGCAGTTGGCCAGTGTGTGTGTGTGCGTGAGTGTGTGTCATGTGGGGAAACTGGTGTTATTCTTTTCTTTGTGCCAAATCTTTACGAGTCATAAAAACACAGCCTGGTCTGAAAACTTTGATAATTTGAGAGTTACATAAATGGCTAAATCCACTAAAGGGAATTTTTTTCCTCATTGGTTTTGAAAAGGAAGCCCCACAGAGAGAGAGAAAGAAAGAAAGAGAGAAGGACTTACAGATTGTACAGAAGTTAGCTAAAGAAAACCCGCTAATTACTTCCTGCTGTGAAGTTTGTGAAGAAGGTGTTTTAACAAATTAAATCCCTGCCATCAGTGTGTGTGTACAACATAGCTCAACATATCTCACTGCCTTTCTCTCTTCATGCACTGATACTCTCTCCATCATGAATTTAATCTTTAGGGGCCAAGCACTGAAAGTTAGTTTTCTTATTATTCTGCTTCCACTCTTGATGTCTACGGCAGCCCATAGAACCATATGAAGGAAAATGGTTAAATTTGGCACACTGATAGGGGTGGGTATGAATAGCCCCCACACAAAATGTGGAATCTCTAACTCAAACCCTCTAGCGCCACCAACAGTTTTTTTTTCATTGATTCCTTGGGTCATGCCGAAACCCATTGAGTCACACTGTTTATAAGCTCCACCCTCTTGGTTTTCCACCATATAGAATTTTCCAAAAATCCTTTTTCGAACTCCTCCTAGACCGTATGTCAGATTCACTCAAAAATGTATCATCTACAGACACTCATGACAAAAACCTATGAGATTCATGATGATAGACCAAACCGTTCTTGTACACCGCATAAACGAATTCGATGGCAAGCAAACCAAAATGGATGCGAGGCTGTATCTTCGCACCATTTTAGCGGATTGACACGAAACTTGGTATATGTCATTGCAATCATGATTTGAGGGTACCTGCACCATTTCGGGCAGAGCGCCATATAAAATGTATGGCCTAAAGTCATGAGACTGGTCAGTTTAGATTCCTTGGGGCCTCCGGAGTCGAATGATACCCAATTTGCCATGGATCAGCCTTACTTCCTGTTTGGCATTTTTAATTTAATTGAAAAGCTGCTTTTTCAAACTCCTCCTAGGCTGTACATCTGAATAGCATAAACAAATTATATGGCAAGATACCAATAAGGATCTGAGAGTTATCTCATTAACACTTTGTCTTATTGACATGAAACTTCATATGTGGCATTGTGACCAAGTCCTGACAATACCATATCAATTTGGTGACAGCGCCACCTATTGGTAAAAAGTTAAACTATAAATCATTAAACTAATGTCTTTTTCACCACTCTTCTTAAAATCATCACCGGAATTCTAAATTCAATCAAAAAAAATTGCCATTGGTGTGCTTGGCCCCATAATTGCTGCTTGCAACTATATTTCATTTTATTTTTTAACTGTGTATCAGTTAGGGCTGAACAATTAATCGAAATAAAATCGAAATCACGACATGACCTCGTGCGATTGTTAAATCGCAAAGGGCTGCCATTTAATTAAATAAATAAATAGTCAGCTCACTTCAAAGTTTATTTGCGCTGCTCTGTTCAGTCTACATTAAGTTAGAGAATTATTACAGTGTTTTCACAGTGGTTCTGTGCTCCACAACTCCATCTTATTAGAGTAACAGAAGTGCTCTGGGTTCGGGTCCGTTTGCTTATGTGCCCTAAGTGCTTTATTTACACTAAACCAGTGCGTCCTGCGTAAAGCGTTTTTTATTTTCATCCACGGTAGCAGCATCTCAGTCTTCGCCAGGCACTGGTTTCATAATAATAATGCGGAATACAAGAATAAGTATACTTCATACATCTTTATAAAATGACTGCTGAACAAACAGCATTAACAGTAGCATCTGTAGAGTCCAGAAACATGTGCTCTTCTTCCATTCTCTTGTCATCTGTTTACCTCACGAGAGAGTGTGTCACCCTTATTAGACTCCCAGCGGCAACAAGTGAAAGTGGAACTAATATTACCAACATCCAACAACATGAAAATGAAGGAACTTACATTTAATCAATAAATCTACCAGTATATAAAATATTTAGATACTGTAATATAATGCATTGTTAAAGGTGCAGTATGTTAGATTCAGAAACCCTTGTTATAAATGACACCTGTGGACGTTAAGTGAACTGCAGCCAGGTACCTGTTGCTCGTGCTCATGCACACACTCCATAGGGATGCGAGTGAGCGAGCATCAACCAAAACAATGATGTAACGTACAAAGAGACAACGTGATTCACCGACATCATGCTGACAGATGAGGTAGCATAATTCAGTTACACAGTTATGATTGTTTTACTACAAACTTTGAGACTGCATATTATATTTGACTCTCCAGTGCTGGAACAGGGCTAAAACAAAGTGTGGATATAGGTCTGACTATGCGAGAATGTAGTTTGAAGTAATCACTTTTCTTTGCATGATATATTGACTGCATTTATACGATAGCCTATGTCGACGCTAGCTAGCTAGCCAGCTTTATCAATAGCTGTTAGCTAAATTTGGTGGATGATGACAGTAGTTGTTTATAAAATAGACTGTACATTATAAATATGTTGACACAATTCAGTATTGATGTGATTCCATCACAACTGTCATTTTGATATATCGATGCGCTATTGTTTTATAATATTAGATTGTATATATTTTCTGTATAATCAAGTTACATTACACTAATGAATGGAGCTTTTTGCATTATCTTGAACATTGTCTAGCATTCATTTCATGTGTTATTGTAGTTTAGCTAAAATGACACAGATCAATCCTTATGGCACTATATTTCACATGTTTTGCAGTTATGTAAGCTTAACTGTCCAATAAGAAGAACGGCAATTCAGGGTCGGTTTTGATCCCCAAAACCGAACGAAGGTCCCTCCAGTAATCAAATGCCCTGCCGATGTTCACTCTAGTTTTCGCTCGACCACGATCACGTTCCGGCTTAGCCAGACGGGATTCAGTAGACAAATGTTTTTTTGTTTTACTCTGAGTTTGTGTAGGAGTCGGTGTTGTGCTGGAAGCCGGACGTTTGCTGGACTCCATCTCTAAGATAACGTTACCTAGTGTTGCAATTTGTTGTCTCTGTTGAATAGCGGAAGAGAAGCACTGAGGCTCTCGGGAGCGCGCATAAACGTCACATCCTTTGAATTTTCCAGGCAAAAGCGACCCGCTCCCTTCGCATGAAAATCAGTCTACAGGCTTTAATAGGCAACCTAGGGCTCATTTTTTAAGTTGCATTACAAGCCGTTCACACATTGGCAAAAAAGGGGCGAATATTATATGAAAATTGTTACATATTGCACCTTTAAATGAAATATAATAAAATAATGAATAGAAATAATTAAATGAATTGGTGACCAACTAACCAAAACTTTCACTTTCAACTATAGTTTGACATTAAGCCTCGTTCTTTAGGACTATTTTATATACAGTAGGGAATAGTTTGTATAAGCCTACTTGTTTTTAAGGCCTAGAGTAAAGAGTAAAATGGATAATTTATAAAATAATTTATTTAATTATTCAACCAACCAACAGTATGTTTGACAGCAAAATATGACATTGAGCAGAAAGCTTACATATAACCAGTTTTGACAGAGCTAGTGATTAAAAGTTAAATGATCAGCATCGGACGATTAGATGAAAAGAAAACTGGAGATCGGTATTGGATGTTAAAATACTGATTGGAGCATCCCTAATATTCAAGCTGACTGGGTTTCAAAATATAACAAAATGGACAAAAACAGGTAGATGGTGAATGGGTACAATTTGAATATGAGGAACACAGCGTTGCTTCACTTTGTTTCACTCTTTATATATTTATTTGTTTGTGGATAAATTGAAAAAAAGGTCTCAGTTTGGTTCTTTATAAGAGGACTCAAGTGTGAAAACCCCAGTAGCATTTTGGCAGTTGAACACGTGAAAAACATAATCGCAGTTTAAATCGCAATATTTTTTTAAATAATCACAATATGACTTTTTGTCCAAATTGTGCAGCCCTAGTATCAATTGTAGTTAAGTATTAAATACCATATTTCCATACATTCCTTGCAATATATTCCTTACCCAGTGGGCCCATTCTTAAAGGGATAGTTCACTCAAAAAAAAATAAAATAAAATAAAATTCTGTCATCATTTACTCACCCTCATGTTTGTTCCACTATCTGATATTTTAAAATAAATCAATAACACAAATGTGAAAAATAAAATACATAATATATTAATATGTATGACTTTCACTTGATCAGAAATGTGACAAATATTCAAAAATATTGAAATGTGACCTTTGTCTGTAGTTAATCAGACTTGTGTGTCTTTCATTCTTCGTTCTCGCATTCATTTAGTATTATCTGTGCCTCAGGCATTATGATGTGTGTTTCTCTCTCCAGGGGCGCAGTGGGTTACCAGTCAAATGTTCCCATGGTGGGCTGTGAGATTGTATTTGGTTTTGCTCAATTGTTTTAATGGATTTTAAGAGACTAGATCCTATTACTTCAGAGGGCGGCCTGCGGCACAGATCACCACAAGGCTCTTAATCTGCCATGCAAATTAAATCTTTCCTCGTGTGTAAAAGTGTGTGTGTGTGATGATGTTTCCCTATTCCACGTTTGGACTTATGTATGTCTATTATTGCAGTACAAGTGTCCAATGGGCCTCTGCCATGCCAAATTGGTGTGTGTTTAGTTATGTCTGCACAGTTCCGTGACTTACAAATGTCATATAAGTATTGATTCAGTAACATTTAATTATTTCTCTAATCTGCCTTTGTGACCACAATGGGTCAAAATAAATTGTCTGCATGTGTCAGATGAACATACAACAATGTTACATGCAAAATAGATACTAATGTTCTATAATGTTGATGCAAAAGCAGGACCAAATGTTCAAATCTGATAACTTTGGGAGCAACATTTGTACATTTTCTTGAATACTACTGTGTAACATTAATGTCAAATTACCTTGAAATTTCATTTGTAAATAAAAAACCACAAAAAAACAAGTGGCCTGCTGTGGCAGTACCACAGTAATATCATGGTTTTTGTATGATTGCTCTGTGTACCTTGGTATTTACATGGTTCTTCAAGGTAAACAATTTTCTAAAACAACATGGCAATGCTATAATAATTTTAGGTACTTTAAGTGCTTTTGTGTACTGTTTGTGTTATGATATTCTTTTGGTTGAACATTTCTTTACCTGAAGTATGAGTCGTTTTACAAGCTGCAGTTGAGCTTTATAACAGTTTTCATTGCTTGCAAAAGATAATGTGCATTTGGAGGTTTCAATTGATTGTAGGTATATATTCCACAATTGCTATGATTTTTCTCTTAGAGAGAATCTCATTACCTTTTTACAGACTCAAAAAGAACCGCTCCAAACGATTCTTTTCATGAGTGAACTCAGCTGTCCGAATCTTATGGACTGTTTTACAGAGTGAGAAACTACTCCAAACGATTCAGTTTGTGAATGTAAACAGCTGTCCAAATCTTATGGACTGTTTTACGGAGTGAGAAACCACTCCAAACGATTCAGTTCATGAGTGAACTCAGCTGTCCGAATCATTTGGACTGCGGAGTGACAAAACACTATGATTCAGTTTGTGCATCAAATCAGCTGTCCGAATCTTTTGGACTGTTTTACGGAGTGAGAAACAGCTCCAAACGATTCATTGTGTGAGTGAACTCAGCTTTCCAAATCATTCGGAATGTACGGAGTGAGAAACCAATACGATTCAGTACATGAGTGAACTCAGCTGTACGAATCATTTGGACTGTTTTACGGAGCTCCAAACAGCTCCAAACGATTCAGTGCATGAGTGAACTCAGCTGTACGAATCATCTGGACTGTTTTATGGAATGTGAAACCGCTCTAAACGAATTAGTTTGTGAGTGAACTCAGCTGTTGGAATCATTTGAACTGTGGAGTGAGAAACCACGACAATTAAGTTCGTGAATGAATTCAGCAGTCCGAATCATTTGGACTGTTTTACGGAGCAAGAAACCGCTCCAAACGATTCATTGTGTGAGTGAACTTAGCTTTCCAAATCATTCGGACTGGACAGAGTGAGAAACCACTACGATTCAGTGCATGAGTGAACTCAGCTGTATGAATCATTTTGACTGTACTATGGAGTGAGAAACCACTCAAAACGATTCAGTTCATGAGTGAACACAGCTGTCCGAAACATTTGGATTGCGATGTGAGAAACTGCTATGATTCTGTTTGTGAGTGAAATCAGCTGCCTGAATCTTTTGGACTGTTTTACGGAGTGAGAAACCGTTCCAAACGATTCAGTTCATGTGTGAACTCAGCTGATGAAATGGACTGTTTTATGGAGTGAGAAACCACTGCAAATGATTTAGTTCGTGAATGAACTCAGATGTTCGAATCATTTGGCTGCGGAGTGAGAAACCGCGAAGATTAAGTTCATGAATGAAATCAGCTGTCCGAATCTTTTGGACTGTTTTATGGAGTGAGAATCTGCGCCAAACGATTCATTTTGTGAGTGAACTCAGCTTTCCGAATCATTCGGACTATGCGAAGTGAGAAACAGCGACAATTCAGTTAATGAGTGAATTCAGCAGTCCGAATCATTTGGGCTGTTTTACGGACTGAGAAACCACTCCAAAGAATACAGTTTGTGAGTGAACTAAGCTCTCCCAGTCATTTGGACTGCAGAGTGAGAAAACGCTACGTTTCAGTTTGTGAGTCAAATCAGCTGTCCGAATCTTTTGGACTGTTTTATGGAGTGAGAAACCGCTCCAAACGATTCAGTGCATGAGTGAACTCAGCTTTCCGAAACATTCGGACTGTGCGGAGTGACAAACCGCTACGATTCAGTGCATGAGTGAACTCAGCTGTCCGAATAATTTGGACCATTTTAAGGAGTGAGAAACCTTTCCAAACTGTTCAGTTCGTAAGTGAACTCAGCTTTTCAAATCATTTGGACTGTGAGTGAGAAACCTCTACAATTCAGAGTGTGAGTGATCTCAGTTGTCTGAAAGATTTGGACTGAATCGCGAACCGATTCAGACCATTTCGCTGAACAGTTTGACCAATTCACTGAAGTGAATCGACTCACAAAGGTGAATCGTGAATCGGCCGTCCCTAGTTCTAATTCTAAACAGCCGACAGAAAATACGGGACACACAACATGCAATATCACCATGTAAAATGTTGACCTCATCATTAGATATGTCTTAATATATTATAGTACAGTTTTATTAAAATATCACAATTAAAATAACATAGAAGTAAATTTGAGTAATGGAAACCGAGATGCTTCAAACAAAACATGATTTGGAATATTGTTTTAATTGGGATCACATTCCATCCTGTTGGTCTTTAATTTTAAGGCAGTTCCTTAGTCACGTGACATTATTATCCAGGAAGTGACATCAGTTTGGAGGGAAAACAGCACAAACATCAATAAGTAATGGATTTGATGGATTCAGTGTTTTGTTTGTCTCACTCTGAAACATTATATCCAATTAAAATTAAAATATCAAAATTAACTTCTGATCTTTTTTTTATTCTGTTAAGGATGGTGGCACGTTTCCTTACCATATGTGTAAATAATCCAGTTATAATTAAAGGTGAAGTGTGTAATTTTTTTCAGTGTTTAATATGTGGTGTTGCCTGTAAGTCATTCATATGTTAATTTCCTCAAAAAGTGTGAACATTGGCTTTGTGGCAATGTCAAGACATTGTTTGTTTGAGCATCTTGACACAGCAAAATTGGAGTTCGGTTCTCTTGGTCCTCTTGGTCCGGACCAAAACAGAAAATGATACATTTAGTCCTGTTTCTCTTAGCATTCACACTGGCATTTTTAACACAGAACCTAAAGATACAAAACAAATGGCATTAAGGATAAGGTCACAACCTAATTGGACAGCCTTTATGATGTATATTTTGTGACAGAACATCCAAAACAATGCTGGCTGCTGGGCTAAATGTGTTCGTTGGACCCACTTTCCCTTAACCTATCACTGAACATTTTGAACACGAGCATTTTTTGTGCGTTTTTTCCAGTATACTGGAAATATTCTCGTCGGACCAAATGTTAATAAGGAACTTTACCTCCTCATTGCTCCATGTTTGCCCTCTGCTCATTTTGTTTTGCGTACACCGCTCTTATCGCTCTATGTTAGCATATCATGTGATTTTTAGGGTCGCATCTTGTGACATCACATCCTGTTATTGGTTCGTTTAGATGTCTTTGGTCCATGCTGCGTTTATATATCAGTCGAACTGCACCAGAGTTCGTTTGGAAGCGGACCGAGACCCACTATTCGGTGTTTGGTGCGCACCAAGGTTCAGATGGCAGCGTTCACACTTGTTCAAATGAATCGCACTAACAGAGCAATCGCACCAGAGTTCGTTTTAATCGAACCAAACCTGCCAAGTGTGAACACACCCTAAGGGAAATCTAATGTGCTTTTATGTGTTTAAAAGTGTCTGTTAATATGTTGGAACTGGTCTCAGCAACACACTTGTGAATGAGTGTGAAGAGTGTGAATGTGTGGTTGTTTTGTGGTTATTTTGGCCAGATCAAATGAGGTCAGACTCTGTTCTAAAGAAATAGTTCACCCAAGGCCCAAATATGAAAATTCATATTTATAATAATCACAAAATGACACATTAGGCAGAATGTCTAAGCTTCTGTTTTGCATACAACAAAAAGTGGATGGTGATTTATACTTGGTGTCCAGCGTCAAGGCCCCATAACTGTTTAGTAAAAGTGGTCTATTTGATTTATGGGCTATTTCTAGTTGGGCTATATGAAGCCATACGTTATGGGCTGGAACAACATATGGGGGTAGATAAAATTTCCAAATCTTTGGTTTACCTATTCCTTTAACTACTGCAGTCTGCTATTGTAGTATTGAGGACTGTGGTTGTGTGTTTGTGAATATGTTGATTTGTATGTATATACTGTATGTATTAACTGCTGTGCCTGTCTTTATTTGCTTGTACTGAATGAACATATAATAAACAGATAAAACAAATATATGCTTCTACTGAAGTCATCAGTCCGCGCTATTTGAACGTATTTTCTTTTTATTGTGTTTAATAGTGGAATTTATGCTGAAGAACTACACTACCCATGATCCTGAAAAGAAAACTTTCACCAATCACTGAGTCGCGTCGAACAAACTGTGCAGCAAAAGAGCTCTGCAGCGACCGCCCACTGCCATGATGTACTGTGAATGATGCAATGAAGTCAGTCCCCCTACACTCTCACTCTACTTATATTTGTATAGATCTGAATATTTTGCAATAAAATTAAAATAGAATGTTTCTTTACTTATAATCAACAACTTTAAATAAATTGTGTCGTGTTTTAAATTCGATTACGTCATTCACAATGATTCATGGGTATGTAGTTAATTCTTTGCCTTTTTGTCTGATTTTCAAATACTTTTTTGCTTCAAATCAAAGTTTGTAATGTTGTGATTCACCTCAGGGCTGGTTGGTTAGTTCACCCAAAAATGAAAATCCTCTCATGATCTACTTACCTTAATTTGAGATCCAGCTTTTGACACTTAGGATAATTACACATACACAACTATTACACAAGGTGCAAACATTAATTGATGCTCAAGAAGGCAACACACTACTATATGTATACTATACTTTATGTAAATATCTGCAGGGTTGGAAGGGTTACTTTTGAAATGTATTCCACTACAGATTACAGAATACATGATGTAAAATGTAATTTGTAACATATTCTGCTAGATTACTCAAGGTCAGTAGAGTAATCTAAATACTTTGGATTACTTCTTCAGCACTGGTAGATTTTTTCACTTGTTTTGACTATAAAAACTCTGCCAGTACAGTAAGACAAAATACACATGTTAAAAATACATTCTCTGAAAAACCGAAATATCTTATGCAGTGTTGTTTCTAAAACAAAGTAAATCAAATTGATCTTGTTTTAAGGATTTTTTGATATTTTTTCAGGAAAACAATACAAAAATTATCATCAAGAATACAATGTTTGCCCTAATATCAAAGGTCTTACTAGAAAAAAGAAATTATGATCCAATGTGAATTTTCTTGATACAAAATATGATCATGTCTGGTAACATGTGCATGTAAAATGGCTAGAAATAGCATTTTATCTTAGCGTAAAGCTGACAATTTACACAAGGTTTATTTCTATTTCTTGTGCTCCAAACTTACTTCAAACTTACTTCTCTGTCTGCTCGTATGAATGTAACACATCATAAGAAAGTGTTTCGCCGCTGTTCAAATGCACTTTGGATCACATCATTTATATGTATAAATGTTTTCCATCTGAAAGGACTAAATATTAAATGAAACAAATGACAATAAAATGCAAAGTAATCTCTTCAGTAATCAAAATACTTTTAGAATGTAACTGTATTCTAAATACCAATGATTTAAATTGTAACTGTAGTGGAATACAGTTACTTATATTTTGTATTTAAATACATAATCCTGTTACATGTATTCCATTACTCCCCAACCCTGAATATCTGCTTATGTAGATTCTGAAGAGCAGTACTAAATAAACAAAAATGTTTATCTCTTATACTTGTATAAATTATGAAAAGGGTGTGAACATTGATGAGGCAAATGGGGAATGCAAACGTATCTATCTTCTCAACTACATATACTGTTTATCAAACCTCAGATTAATGGGTTATCAGCTGACGTCCTATTCTTCTCTTTCTATCTTGTTTCTGAACAATAATCTAAATCGAGCAGTTATATGATTTGGTGACTAAAAACAGCCATTTGGCTGTCAGGTGGTCCAGTGTAGTTTGTGCCGCCCCATCCTTCATTGAAAGCCTGCATTGCATTGTGGTTCCACGTTACCCTGATTTCCATAATCTAGCCCCTTTAAAGGGTTTTATTATTAACAGACGTTACACATTATCACTTACATAGTAGGCCTAATGCCAAACACATTTCCGTGAGTGTGAATGTGCGACAGTTCCCTGTGCGCTAGTTCCATTAACCGAATCTTCCCGTAACATTTCAAGTGAGTTGAGCATTTGTCTTCTAGGCTTTAATGGGAAGAGCTGTGTGAAAGAGAATCATGGGAAAATCTGCCCCGTTCCTCACATGCAAGGCATTATATCTGTCTGAGAGGAAAATCTAGTGAATGCAGCGTCACCTCTCTGCTCTCCATCATGTCCTTATAAAGCCTTATTCATACAGAAAACTCACATGAGACAATATTTTAAAGTTCTGGCCACTGTACAACCATCCGATGTAGTATATTTGTGGTGTCCCTGATCATTTTAGTCTGACTTTAAAGAGATTGTTCACCATTCCAGAAATCTAACCACTGTGTTTGTGTGTGTGTGTGTGTGTGTTTGTGATGATATAGCTAGATGTTCTCATCACAGTCTGCTGTAAACTGAACTACTGAAGCAGTCAGTACTTTACAGGTGATGGCAGCTGTTAGTTTGGCTGAGTGATCTTAACCATCTGCCAGCAGATACAGGAGAAAACAGGCTCACTCACTCCGATTTAGTTACTTGCTGTTTAACAGAACACATATACAATACATGTACTGTGCAGAAATGCATATGTATTCATAAGATACTAAAGATCCTCACACCTAGACACATGCCCTATGTGTTTGTTATAACTGTTCCACTGTGACTGTAAAGAAAAGGAAAACAAAAAAATCATACATTTGGAGTCCATTGATGTAAATGAGTGTCAACAATAAGGCCACATGTTATTAGAGTGTATGACGTTCTCTGGAGTGATGACAGCAGTTCACATTAATAGGCCTCCTGTGGTTCAGAGAGAAAGGGCAGAGAGGGCGAGGTCTAAAGACAAAATAGTTTGATTGACAGGTTAAAGAAATACAACAGCAGGGATTTCGAGTCTAAAAACCAGTGTAGGACAGACTGGGACAATTTAGAAATGTCACCAACAAATACAATGGCAACATCAATATATGTTGCCACCAAATGGATTTGAAAAAAAACCCCACTATTTTCAAACTTCCTTCTAATGTTGATCGAACAAACAGATAGTCCCGCCCCCAACTCATGCCACTGGTTGAGTCATTGTTGTTATGTCGGGCTGGACAGGTCACTCAAAACAAACAGGAATTTTTTATAGCGCCACAGAGACACAGTTTTTACAGTTTTCGAGAAAATAAACCTACAAACGTCTTACTTACACTGTAGTCATCTTTGCATGTTAAGCTGAGATAGGAAAAAGTATTACAGAAAAAGTTACAAACTCCATCTTTAAAAGATTTAAATAAATAAATAAATAAATAAATAAAAATTATTGCATGTACTGAACATTTATTGAAATGTTTTTACTTTCTAAGACCCGATCATAACTAGTTGATTAACTAGTAGCACCCAATGAACATGCTAAAAAAATAAAAAAATACAATAAAAAAATAAGTACATATTTTTTCTAAAAATGTATGTCCATATATATGGACAGTGGGACTAAGTTGTGAAATTCTTAATAATACTGTGTTATAGAAAGTCAGATTTTTTTATTTATTTTTTTAATCAAATTGTTTATTAGGAACACTGGTTATTCATGTTTTTGGGACGTTACAGACATTACATCAGAAATGAACATAATTAATTCTGATTCAAAGTAATGGCCAGCATCATCCAATCACTGCCAATGATGTTAAAATAAAATTATACATTATAAATTCTGAATCTATGTACTGATTATCATTGTCCCAAAATGTTGAGTGGTCAAAACATCATCTGCAGCCTGAAACTGAACTTTTGATAGGAAGTTTGGATTGAATGCACTTAGCTGCATAGAGAGCTATAGGATCCTCCCTTGCACCCTCTTTAGTGAATGACTTAACCTCCAGTGTGCTGTCTGTCAGCACTGGTCTCAGAACAGTTTGAAATGCACCTTATTTTCATCCTAACTCCATATGAATCCTTTGAAAGCAACATTTTTCAGCTTTTGGATGAACCTATTCATTCTCAATGTGATAATGCACAATAAATATAGGATTTCTAAGAACAAATGTGCTTAAGTACACATACGTGTATGTTGTGTTTAACAGTGTGGCGTTTTGTGATAAATCGCTCAAATATAAAAAAAATGGCATATCAGATGAAACTAGAGACTCTAATCTTTTGACTCAAATAGGTTTCAATGTAAAAACGTAATTCGATTTTTTACCAGATTACATTTTTTGACGTTTCTCCCAAAGACAAACTTTGCTGTGGTCAGCGCCATGTTGTTATTCATGACTCCATTTGTCAAAGTTGAACCCTTTACTGACAGCACAGAGTCTCCTGAACTGAGATCAATTGGTTTAAATGATTTTAAATTATGCTTTGTGTATAGCAAAGCCAAACATGCAACATGCATGTGTACGCCGGGTCGCACGAGGTTAAGAAACACTGGAATTCTCATCTAGTGAGAGAATGTCTTCTCATTAATTATAAAAGTTATCTCAAGATTTTTTTAATTTATAGATTTTTTCTCATGTCCTAAAGAAATATTTAATCTAAAATCTCATTCGCACTTGTGTTTAGTTAAAAAATGGCACCTTTAGACGCACTGTGGCAGGTTTGATGTCACTGACCGCATTAGATCTCACGTGTCACGTGACCCATTTTGGCGCAGCAAGTTTGAAGAATACGATCGCAAATGAGATTTTTAGAGCTGAAGAATATCAGTTAACAGTGACTTTGTCTGTTACTCATACAAAGCTATTGTTTGACTTCAGTAGACTTACAAATTATATTTGTATGGTGCCTTTTTGTTCTTTTTGAATCTTGGGAGTATAAATCAGCACCGACCTTGAAAAATGGTAGCTCAGTAATTCTGCCTAACATCCACTGAAGAAAGTCATATGGGGATGGAACAACATGAGGGTGAGTATATGATGACAAAATGTATATATTTCGGTCCTTTTTAAAATGCTCCCATGTGGCCTAAAAACAAGCAAAGCTTTTTAAACTTTGTTAAATCCCTCCAGTCTGTAAGTTTAGCATATAAATGGTGGTTGCCTAAAGGGTTAACTTGGATGAAGTGCAAACTGTTACGTCTCTAATAGACGGCCGCCTGCAGAGTCTCGGCATCTCTCGACACCGGCTCATATCAGAGTCAGCGGAAAACCAGCGCAACATACAGCCCACCCAACAGGGGGTAAATTAGACCTCCGAGATGAATTATCAAACAATTAACACAGTGAAGACCGAGCCAAAAAGAACAGGGCAAAAAACATTCTGCCGTTTATTAGAAAGGAGCCCGTTACGTTCTTTCTTCAGAAGTCTTTAAAAAAGAAATCACTCTAAAATTGAAAACTTTTCAATTAAAAGTTCAACTTCTACCAGATTGGAGCTCAAATTCAAAAAGGTTCAATTGGCTTTTTTGATACCATACGCAGTTGGCCCTTAAGTCATCAGTGCACACAATACTGGGAGCAGCCATTGAATTGATAATTCTCAGCTATTTGTTGCCATCTGCCTCCGTAACTGAATTCACCCTTCCTTCCACATTCACTTACGTTCTCCTTCCTGGTCGTATTTATTTTCTTTTCAATTAAAGAGTCTGAATGTGAGACGCTAAAATGGCCTGCCCTTAATTAGCTCTTTGAAGGAGAGGTCCGTGAATGCAATTGTTACTTTCCCACATTTTGGCAGTCGCTTCATTTTGATAAAGCAGGGATCCCAATTTAGGGCGTAAACTGAATGAGGAACGCCATTTACACTTTTTCACCTTGATAAATGTGTTTTTTTTCCCCCTCCTGGTTCCTTTCAGCAAATGATGGAATGATATTATTTATATATGTCCACCAATAACGTTTCATGTGCTCTGCTGAAGTGGGGATTTGTCCTGAATACACATTCATGTTTATGGGTGATACAGTATTGTGTACTGAAACCACTTCTCTCTGTTGAAAACAAACAAACAAACAAACAAACAAAACAGCTTAAGATGGTCTCTGCTAGCTGGTGTCCCTGCCTGTCCAGCTAAAAAGTGTCATAAACACTTTAGCCTGGGAGACAAGCTAAGACCAGCAAACCAGCTTAAGATTGTTTAAGCTTTTTTTCTCAGCAGGTGTAATATGGTTAAAGATCTGAGTAGCTGTGCTGTAAGGTCTCAATTAAGTTTGGGCGTAAAGTTCAAACTAAGGGCTAAGTAACTACTAGTTTGTTTGTAACTTAAGTCAGTGCTTAATTTGGTTGCACCACCTGTTCTTAACGCAAGACTTAGCTAGTAGGTCGTAAGCTCTCCATAAAGCAATGTGTAGTCACATAATATGATATTTACATTTATACTTCCAATAAACAGCCATCAAAGAAGTGTTGAATAGCCGTGCATTATAGTTTTATCCTGTCATGGTTGACGTTCAAACCTTTTTTGTCTCAAATAACTGTCAACTAGGCATGTAACTATACACAAATTTCACGACACGATACAATACGATGCATAGCCTCACGATACGATACAATATGAGCACCCACAAATGTTTCACTCAAACTTATTCAAGGATTCGACATAAATGTATTTTAAATAATAAATGCCACAAAAGTGTCTGACATTGGCAACAGAAAGCAGAGCTCTAGGAAACTTAAACAACAACACTGCATTTATTTAGTTTGATTTGTTGAGAAAAACAAATATGAACTTTTAATATGAATTTTCATGTTTTTCTTGAGAAAATAAGTTTGTCTACTCTGTAATCATTCATATGTGTGTAGCACTTTTCCAACACACTCTCACGGTGAAATCGTCAGGATTCGTACGACTTTTCTAAATTTGGCTAATTCGTATGATATCGTGCGACTGCACTCGTTTGAATTCCTATGACTTTCACTAGAGCCAATGACGTCGCTGGACTTCGTTTCCATCTAATACACGACAATTACTTGCTTCTGTCACACACAGCAGCTTCCTATCATGTTTACATACTCTACTGATTGGTTTAAGTTTTGATAAGGGGTTTGGGTAAGGGCATAATATTAATAAGTATGTCCTTAACGCCTCGTGCGCAGAACTCGAGCTTATTTCCGCATTAGACATCCGGGAATTTGCATGTGATGAAATCGTACAAGTTTATGCGAACAACATCGTGCAAGACCATACGACATAGCCAACTCGTAAATTATGTACGAATTTTCATGAGATCGGGTTGCACTTTTCACAATATGCATAGCCTCAAAGCAGCTTCATGGAAAATCATGCCTTGTTGTCTGAAAGCCCCCTGTGAACAAGCTGAAGTGACTGTAGCAAGGAAAAAACTCCTTTCAATGTTATTTAGTGGTGAAAAACAAAACAAAACAAAAAACTCGAGAGGAACCTGACCTCTGGTCTTACGATGTATGATCGACATGTAAATGACATGTTTGATGTACTGTAGCACCAGGACATGACACCGTTGTTTGGCATAATTCGACAAGATGTACCGCTACAGATGGCATCTGCCATCAATGTTCTCGCCTATGTACTGTAAGTGTGTTGCTCTGTTGTCCTGTGAGCGCTCAGCACCGCCTCTCTGGGGAGGAGACTGTTCCGCAGCGCTCAATATTGCGCTGCTTGGTTTTAATTACACTATAATGTGTTTGTTTATGTATCGTACGATACATATGTTATTGTATAGTAAGCATCGTATCGTACGATACAATACGATACAATATTTTTTTACACCCCTACTGTCAATGGTAATACATTTCAATTGAAATACAGTATGATACATAAAAAATAAATAGGCCTATAAATAGCTAATATTTAAGAGCTGTATCATATTTATAAAGGGCAATACATAAATATTAACACAAAACTGAAAGAAATGTAATATTTATTCATTTTAATATACTGTACAATGTATTTCTGAATTAAATGTTAGTGCTGCTTGCCTGTGCAAAACTCGCCACCATTATGCTAGGGTATGGCTAAGGTGTTTGAGTGGTTTTTAGCATGTTGCTATGTGGTTAGGGTTGCCACTTTTGAAGTTGTAAAATACAGGACACTCTATCTAGAGTTGTTGAAGGGGGAGGGGATTGTTGTCTTACAATTTCAGACAGTCACTTTCCACACCCCTTTACAGTTTTAGCACGTCTTAGCACATTGTGTGGAATTTTCAGACTGTCCTTTATCCACCGTAGGCAAAATTTCCTATGAATAGCAAGGTTACATTAACGATCTTGAACAATTTCACTATAATGCCATCGGACTAGCTTAAATATGGGATGAACTCGTATTTTATGGGACTGTTAAGGTGTTCTGAGTGGTAACACACTATGCAGTTGCTAGGGTGTTCAGAGTGGTTTTTAGCGTGTTGCTATGTGGTTAGGTTTGCCACATTTGAAGTTGTAAAATACGTGAAACTCTTTCTAGAGTTGTTGAAGGCGAGGGGATTGCTGGCTGACATTTTCAGACAGTCCCTTACCACACCCCATTACAGTTTTAGCACAATGTGCAAAATTTTCAGACGATCCTTTATTCACTGTATGCAAAATTTCCAATGAATATCAAGGATAAATTTGTAATCTTATCGATTTCGCTGTGACGCCATCAGACCAGCTTAAATACGGGACGATCCCATATTTTATGGGACTGTTGGCAACCGTAAATGCTAAGATGCTAAGAGTGCAGTTGATAGGGTATTCTGAGTGTTTTTTTGCATGTTGCTATGTAGTTACAAGGTTATTCTGAATGGTTCTCAGTTTGTTTCTATGTGCTTTTTCTTAGGCCAGGTCCACAATAATCAGTTTTCACTTGAAACACCATTGTTTTCCAAAGTATGTGGTAATGGAGAGCATTTTCAAAAGGCTTTGTTTTCGATGGAGGAAAACACCTTTCCAGTGTGAATTAGAGGCATAAATGTACCAAAATCAAGAAATATTTGAATGAAAATACATACATTACAGTGTGGACATGGCCTTTAAGACCTAAAAGAATCGTCCATAAATTTAAGAAACCGGTACCTGTTTAATTATTGATGATTCCCATTCCTATGTTAGGGTGTAGACATTATTTCTTTTTAAAAATAACACTCCTCTCCTCAACAAGCTGTACAGTTTGAACTTTGAGGTATCCATAGGTATTCATATCCGTAGCAAAAATGGTGCAGAACGAGTTATGAGTAACTGATGCTTTACTTACAGTTCAGCAGTTATTTAGAGTCCTTGAAAGTCTGTCTGATCTTCTTTGGAAGTCTGGCCTAGGCCTTCATCTATGGATGTCTAATCTCTGTAATTGTTTATTTATGTCTTGTCTCCGCATGGCAGCCGTATGTCAGACCCCAAGGAGAATAAGGGAAATTAGCTGCACCTGAATGAGAAGGCACAGGCTCCCACTGGGACATTGACTGGAACACAAACAACCTTTTAATAGACTTACACCTCATTTTGCCCCTAAAGCCTGCTGAAGGGTCCCTTGGGGGAGAGACTCAGAGCATACGGATGGACGGGAGGTGGAGGTCAGCTCCTTTTTACCTCCTCCTCAAAACCAGCTGCAGAGAGAAACAGGCATTTGGTTAGACAGCCCGTACCATCCAGAAGGGGACTATATGAGACAATGCAGCTTTCTCCCTTTCAAAAACAACACAGGCATTATGTCTGAACTGTCACTGGCAATGTGTCACAGGAAAAAATACACTGTGCATTCAAAGGGAGGTTACCACCGATGACCTGACCAAACAAGCTACTTACCCGAGTCTGAAATTATCGATCTGGTAATTAGGATTAGGCAGATTAATAATGCATAGCTAAACATCACTTTCACAAGTTTATAATGATCTGTTTGAGTGCATGGGACACTGGGAACACAGAAGATATTGATATGAGCATCAATCAGAAATAGTAATTATTTGAATCTCTTTATAGCTCAGTTGTTTCTCATAGCCAACAATTGGAAAAGTCATCTCAGATGTTTTTTTTGAGAAAAAGTCCCCAGTAATCTCACTTGTGTCTCCTCTAGAGTTTTAGAAGAAAGATCCGAACAATATCTCAAACTGTGCTCAGTTTTGCCGAGATAATTTGGTCTTGGAAATTCATATTGAGATCTCATACTCTGATCCAACTTTATATTAGGTGTCTTTTTCTACGATGTACTAACATGACAATACATACAATACAGTGTATTTATTGTGTTACTACTTGTTGTTCTGCAAATTTCTCATAAGTTTCACATTTGCTAGGTTTAGGAGTAGGGGTAGAGTTAGGGTTAGGTGAAGGCAGATTAATAGCTATATTCATGAATTTTAATTCTTTAGTTTGCACGGGCAATATGATCAGATCCATAGAGACTCATAAATTGTAACTTTTTAACTTTAATTTTAATTTATTTTTAAGAAGTGTTTATATGAGTTTCAAACCCCGGTCTCCCACATCGAATGTCATTTCTCTTGTTTTAAACCAACAATTAAAAAAATTAAAAAAGTTAGGGTTTAGGGTAAGGCTTGGGGTAGTGTTAGGTTTAGGGGTAACAGTGTAACTACAGATGTATTTAAGTGTTGGTACTTTAAATGTAAGTACAATGCAACAACACATATGTACATAATAAGTTGGTATCTTGTCAAAATCGTAACACAGTCTGAGATATTTTTAAGATCTCTTCTGAAACTCTAGCGAAGACACGTGAAATACCTGTAATATTTTTCTAAAGCAAAACTTTAGCAAATGTCTCTATTTTCTATTTATTACATGTTAAAACTTCCTAGGAGAAACAGTTGCAAAATTAAAGAGATCTTATTTACAGTATATTTGTTTGAGTGGCTGGAAAACTATCATGTAAACTGCACTGTAGTCCCTCGTTTCCCCCTCATTTCACAAGTTCACATTCCTGCCGTTTAGGCTTAATTATATCTAAAGAGCAAGTGTGCATCGCCTGTATTCTTTGGATGACACATCCCTGGTGCTGCAGTCCCCCTGGGTGCACCATTTTTGCATTTTAAGCAGGAATCAGCGCAGATAGACCCTGAACTCTCGGAGTTAAACTACCATTTATCTCTGCCAAGACATGACAGCTGGGGACCCCACTGTTGCTATGGAAATCATTGACACTTGCCAAGTCCATTCCCTTGAAAACAAACACACATACTCACTTCAGATTGATAATATGCCTTCTCATGTAACAGTACTGCTTGAGCTTCTGTCTCCTGTTTTACTGCTAATAGGTCACCTTTTACTCTTGGTCTAAAGTGTTTCATAAGTATTTTTTACTGCTTATAGGAGAATGTTTGGACTGTTTAGTGGTTTACAATTCTAGACGTAAACAAAAGTCTTAGGGGCCGTTCAGACCAAATGCTTTCTTGTGCTAAAAAATGCTATATGCATCGTAAATAATAGAACAGGACACAAGAGTCTCGAGACACGTTAGTAGAAGTTCTTTTTAACTAGACACGACATCTAAAAAACATGGTACGCAACCATGAGACACTTAAAAAACAGTTAGATGTGACGCAGCAGCCAAAAGGTATCGCTGACCTCTCTTTACAGTGCCTAACTAAAATCTATTAGAATACAAAGCTAATTGGAAATTTACACCGTAATTCATAATTTTCTCCGGAGCTCTGAAATCTCATTCACGTTTGCATTCTGGTTAAAAAATTATGCATCATGCCAGAGCAAAAGCCATGCTATTATGAATAACAACTTAAATTATATAGTTAGTTTTGTATGATCACAGATTTTACAGTAGTTAGGTATAAAGAGAGGTCAGGGAGGGTATACGGGACCATTCACCCTGAATGAATTTTTGCATCCATCTGCGCTGATTTGTAAAGAAAAATTTGCCTTTTTTAAAGGGCAAAATTCCTTCGTCTCTTTCCAAACCCAATGTTTTCTTTCTCCAGTGGTACACAAAAGATATTTTCCTATTAAAATCATGGTTAAGTTTAGGGTTTGGGTAAGGGGTTACACTTTATGGTTAGTTTGGGTTAGAGGTGAAACTTAGGAAAAATCTCTTCCGATTAAGTTTTAAATATGGCTGTATTTGAGGGGCTGCACAATGTTAGCCAGTTATAAATAAAAAATAAACAAACCAAAAATAAACAAACCAACAATGTTATTTTGTTTATTTTTCTATGGGAGTTAGTCATCTATTTTTGTACGAACAAACTTGTATGATTCCTTACGTTTTCACCATCTCATACTACTTATTCCGACTTGTCATAAGACATTCTTGGGTGATCTATTCATTTAAATTGAATATATCCTGGAATATTATTTTCACAGGGAATATAAATAAATACTGAACATTTTCAGCAACATCTCAAGCATAAAACTCTTAAACATTTTTCTTATAGGGGTCTTGAAATGTTTATTTATTTTTTTTTAATAGTTGTATTATCTTCCCTGAGGTGCATTGATAATGTAAGTAAATATTTGTTTTTGCACCAAAACAGTCATATTTTAGTAATATATGATCATTTTCCATCCTGTCTTTGGCCCTCTATCTAAAACGCTTGGTTTTGGCCTAAGTGCCTCCTTAAAATTCAATGTAAAGTCAGACACTGTTATAACTGGCTAACATCGTGCAGCCCCTCAAATACAGCCATATTTAAAACTCAATCGAAAGAGAATGAACAAGCTCCACAACATTATAAAACTAAATTTCAGGGTTTACACATAATGCACATCCGAACAATGAATCCAAATATATTAAAATGTTAATCTCAAGCACAACTGTTAACACTATCAACCAGACATGACATTTGAAATATTCATGACTGAAATGGTTTAGTTACATTTTTGATCAAGTCCAAGTATTTTTTTTAACTGCCCCATCCTTGAATAACAGTTCCTTTGCAAAGCTTGAATCGCATGACTGGTTCAAAAGCAATCCACACTGATATGAGCCGATAAAAAACGCACATACATAGGTGAATAGACACACACACATACACTAACACATCACTGGAAATGCATCAAAGACATCCATCTAGTGCATGCTTACGTACACCAACAATTAAAAATAGCGCAGATGAGCAAAAGGACGTGTTGGTGCTCAAAACAGCAAGAGGCACAGCAGCTGAATGAAAGAGAATAGCTTCTATTTCTTCAGAGTTGTAACTTAAAAGCAGTGCAAGATACATGACAGCGGTCAAAGATGTCTGTGTAGTGCATGTTTATATACAACAATAATCCAAAATAGATGGGTCCCCTTTGGTGTTCAGGAATAGTCAGGCCATACTAGACCTGTCTGCCTTGCTCTCTCTCAATTTACGAACTGAAGCACCAATGGGCGGGGCCAAGGACGCAATGATGTAAAATAGGCATTGATGTTTTTTGCTGTAGAGGCAGCCATGGATTAATGGGCCCCTAAATGATGTAGGGATATCGTGGAAGTAGAGAATGAGGCATTTTTGCAGCATGGTTTCAACAAATGCTTTTATTGCATTGGGGATTAAGTTTTGAGTTCTGAAATTTACAGTATGTTTTTATAGTAGAATGACCTCGTATTTGTCAAAATATCCAGAAAATGTTTATTCCTCATGACTTGAGCCATAAACATAGAGAAAGGACTTTCCTATTGGTTGTGGGCAGTAGTTGGGAAATGTTACTCATTCTCAAGGGCAAAATATGGCACAGGATGACATCTATTTTGGCCAGGTGAATCTGACATGCTGCACAGATAGCAGGAGTTTTGAATGACGCTGCAGGTAGCACTGCGATTGGCTAGAAACTCTGTTTGTGTGTGTGTGGGCTGTAGACCAACTCGAGACTTCCGAAAATCATCCCTACATAGTCACACAAGCAGTGAACTAAGTCTGAAGTGCACATCCGAGTAAGTGTGTCTGTATTTGGAGCAGCAATAACACAAAAGAGTGCACCTTCCTCCCTGGAGTCCCAGACCAGCAGGTTCGCATTAGAGGAAATTTGTTCCACAATATTGCCGCCTCCTGTTTCTCTGCGAGGCTGGGGGCCCGCACAGAAGGTAGAGGCAGAGATTTGGGTGATGGCCAAACATTTCATGGCCATTTCTCATTTTATGCAGCGTGTGTTTGGGACGGGATCCCCGCTGCTCCTCGTCTCTCCATGCAGACTCCCTGCGTATCGGAACAAATGCCGGACGAGGGAAAATAAACTTATCCCATTCCGATGACAACACGTTCCCTCAGGTTCTGATAATGTGCCAGTTTGAGGGAAGCAGCCGGGGTCAATTGCTCATTTCTCACGCAGGGAGGGTGTCTATCGCCCGTAATGACGCCTCCCTATGTGTGGCAGAATGGAATGGATAAAAAATCTCCTTTTTCCAACTATGGCATCCACGATCATTTATTCTGCAGCTTTGCTGCTACGCGTGATAGCAAAACAAACTATTATTAAGCGAGCACATTAGATTTCCTCATGTTGAATGGTAGTAGAAAAATATCCATATCCAACCATTTTTTTTTTTTTTAGATCTTTATTGAGCTTGATTCATAAAACATACATTCTTGTTATCGCTAAGCTAATGCACAGCTACAATAGGTGGAAAAACTCTTTCATTAATTGTAACTTGATTTTAATTGTTTTTGACTGGTTTTCTGTGCCTAATTCATAAGTTTCATAAGTTTCTTGAGGGGAATAATGTTTTAGGTCGGTTTATCGACCTGTAGAGTAAAGCTATGTGCTTATCTCACGTGATTCAACCACAGCTATTTGCACATTTTCTAAAGATAAGCATAAAAAAATACACATTGCCGTATTAGATTTCCTCACAAATGGCATGTTGAATGGTAGTTTACTGTTTAAAATTTTAAAATAAAATATTCACATCTACCTGCTTAACTTTATCTTGTTTCAGGTATAAAACATTCACTCTTGTTAGCGCTATGCTAATGCACAGGTCCAATGGGTGTTTCATTAATTTGAACTTGGTTTAAATATTTTTTGATTTCCTAAAAAGGCCAGAAAACCATCTTAGGCTGTTAGGATTGTTTTTTTGTTTGTTTTTTAAACAATACTGACATGCTGACTGTGTTAAACTGCAAATAAAGATCCTTGAAATTAACATTGGAGTTTTGTGGCTTTTAGTCTATATGTTAGTGTTATGCCATCTATATAATTCAGCAGTGTACTTTGAATTTTGACAAAATTATACCCAAATTATAAATACTAAGAAAGCAGCAAATCCTGATTCACGGCTGTGATGTAACATTTTGCTTTAAATTTTGTTGAAATCTCAGTTAAGGAGAATTTTGTCAGTGCAGTAGGTTTGACAAATAGTCAGAAATCTGATAGCCGTAAGATGAAGCCCAAATTTGACCTCAAATAGCCTGTAGACTGACTCCATTTACTTGTTCTCTCTCAGTCCTTTTTCAAATTATTCCCCTAATAGAGCAATCTGATCACAGAGGGCCTATTAACTAAAGATCTTCTCTCAACTCAGAGCTAAAGTGGGAAAAAAGACAAGTGCAAGTCAGCTACAAGCAGGAGTAATTTAAGGGGAAAAATGGCAATAAAAAGGACTGAATTTAACCCTAGTTAATTGTCTCTTAGGCTCCAGCTTCATCTTTCCCAGGAAAACTCTCACAGGTCTTTAATTGCAGAATGATCTCTTTCTATAGTCTTACTCCTTTTACGTTGATGAAATAGTTCACCCAAACATATTCAAATTCTGTCTTTATTTACTCGCTCTCATGTCATTCCAAATCTATATGCTGTTATTTTTCAGTGAAACAGATTGCTTATAAAAATACTTTTATGCCTCTTTTTGTCAGTTTGGACCTTGAAATTCCCGATTCACTTTTATTATGTGGACAACAACAGACATGATGATATTCTTTAAAAATGTGCCTTTTGTGTTACAAAGAAGAAAATAAAAATTGGGTAGAGGGTGTGAATAATGACAGAAAATTATTTTTGGGGTGAACTATTCATGCTATGCTATACTATACAACACTATGCTACTCTACGCTATACTATAATATGTTATGCTAAGCTATACTATAATTATGCAATGCTATACTGCACTATACTATGCTTTGCTATTCTAAGCTATGCTATAGAGCACTATACTTATTCTATATTATACTATGCTATACTATACTTTGATCTACTATACTACACTAATACTATACTTTTGATATGTTGTACTACATTATACTTCACTATGCTACCCTATACTATATTATACTAATACTATGCTATACTATAATTTACAATATTGCACTCTACAATACTATACTATACAATAATATACTTTTATTCTACTATACAATGCTCTGCTATACTATACCTTACTATACTATGCTATACTGTATTATTATATTCATGTTTTATATATTATATTATACTAATTCTATGCTATACTATATTATACTGTGCTATACTACAGTACACAATGCTCTGCTATACAATATACTATACTTTCGCAAAGCTAAGTAAATACTAATACTATACTTTTGATATGCTATACTACATTATACTTTATTATGCTATACCATAATTTACAATATTGCACTCTGCAATACTATACTATACAATACTATACTTTTATTCTACTATACAATGCTCTGCTATACTATACTTTACTATACTATGTTATACTATTATTATTATATTCATGTATTATATATTATATTATTATATTATACTAATTCTATGCTATACTATATTATACCGTGCTATACTACAGTACACAATGCTCTGCTATACTATACTAACACTACAGTATACTATACTTTTGATATGCTATACTACATTATACTTTACTATGCTACATCCACTATATTACACTAATTCTATGCTATCCTATATTATACTATACAGTGCTACACTATACTATACTGTGCTCTACTAATTTTATGCTATTCTATATTATACTATACAGTGCTACGCTATATTATACTATGCTCTGCTAAACTATACTAATACTATACTAGGCTATGTTATACGATACTATGCAATACTATACTATGCTTTTATTATACTATACAATGCTCTGCTATACACTATACTATACTTTCGCAAAGCTAAATTAAATACTAATACTATACTTTTGATATGATATACTACATTATACTTTACTATGCTACCCTATATTATAATATGCTCTTCTACACTATATTATACTAATTCTATGCTTTACTATAATATACTATACTGTGCACTGCTATACTATACTATAATCAGGGTTGGGAGGGTTACTTTTGAAATGTATTCCACTACAGATTACAGAATACATGCTGTAAAATGTCATTTGTGACATATTTCGTTAGATTATTCAAGGTCAGTGAAGTAATCTAAATACTTTGGATTACTTCTTCAGCACTGGTAGATTTTTTCACTTGTTTTGACTATAAAAACTCTGCCAGTACAGTAACACAAAATACACATGTTAAAAAGACATTCTCTGAAAAACCTAAATATCTTATGCAGTGTTGTTTCTAAAACAAGATAAATCAAATTGATCTTGTTTTAAGGATTTTTAGATATTTTTACAGGAAAACAATACAAAAATTATCATAAAGAATAAGATTTTTGCCCTAATATCAAAGGTCTTACTAGAAAAAAATATATATATATATGATCCAACGTGAATTTTCTTGATAAAAAAATATGATCATGCCTGGTAACATGTGCATGTAAAATGGCTAGAAATAGCATTTTAGCTTAGCGTAAAGCTGACAATTTACACAAGGATTATTTCTATTTCTTCTGCTCCAAACTTACTTCAAACTTACTTCTCTGTCTGCTCGTATGAATGTAATTGTATTCTAATTACCAATGATTTAAATTGTAACTGTAGTGGAATACAGTTAATTATATTTTGTATTTAAATACGTAATCCTGTTACATGTATTCCGTTACTCCCGAACCCTGACTATAATTATACTATGCTCTGCGATACTATACTTTACTATACTAGGCTATGCTATGACAATACTATACAATACTATTCTTTTTATTCTACTATACAATGCTCTGCTATACTACACATTACTATACTTTCACTATGCTATGTACTAATGCTATACTTTTGATATGCTATACTACATTATACTATACTACACTATACTATACTATGCAGGGGCGCAACTACACATTTATTGAGGAGTATGCAATATCCACGCTGGCACCCCCCAATAAAAAAATATATTTTTTAAATCAAGAATTCAATAAAAAAAAGTTACAACCTAACGTGATGGCAATTATTTAATTCAAACTTTTATATTTAGATTTTAATTTAGAATTTGTATACGAATAGTCATGTACATGGCACTGAAACTGATTCATTATATTAAAAAATGAATTATTATTTCAATTTTATCTGCATCATTATTTTCCATCCAAACAGAAAATAAAATAAAATAAAGAAGAGGCTTAATTGTTCAACATGATTGATTCTGAAGCAAGCCTCTCCATCACACATTTCTTTGCCCAATTTTTTGGATTTAGTCAATAATAGTCAATAAAACATTAGTTATATTTAGTAAGAGAAGCCAAGTATAGGTTGGACATGGCAGAGGGTCATTTAACAACTTTTTTAACAAGCTTTTCTCTCTAAATGTAAAGCGACTGAATGCCCATTCCCAAACATATGGTGACTTTTTGCATAACTGTGACAGAAAACATACTCTGAAAAGAACTGATATGTATAGCTGGTCATCTGTACCTCTCAGCAACATTAAATGTCAGTTAACTTCAAGCCTTTCTTCAAGATTTTCAGTGATAAAGTGATAAGTTAAGCATACCAATCTCTCTTTATCCACTTGGTCACTGTTTTCTTCATTTTAATGCACTGTTTTTTTCATTTTCCATCTACATTTTTCTGTTCTGCACCCCAGAACGCATTCCACCTCTGTGTGACAGTCAGAGCAACGTCGGTAGACAAAGGGTGAGCCATAGCTATGAAGGTACCTCTTGATAAAATAAAATAAAAAATAAAAATGCATATTTGAAATTTTAAGTAAAATGAAATAAAATAAAAGTGAAATAAAATAAATTATTTCATTATTGTTTAAAATTGTGTTTTTGGTTATTTATAAGGATTTAAAAGTATGATTTTGGCACCCCTTCTCGTGTGGCGCCCCTATGCGTTGCATATGTTGCGTACCCATTTTTACACCTTTGATACTATGCTAAGCTATACTATATTATTACTATACTGTGCTATACTATACTTTTGCTAAGCTACAATATATACTAATACTATACCTTTGATATGCTATACTACATTATACTTTACTATGCTACTGTAATGGTGGCCAGCTGAAAGATAGCTGTGCAATGTGTATAAACCTCACTCTCCTGACCTCAAGAGGTGCACTAGCGACTGACGCTAGGGGCTGTAGCCTTTAGCCTCCTTGTTAGTGCAGCCGCCTCCCATGCCGGAGATGCCGGTTCGAGTCCCGTACGGAGCGGGTAGAACAGGAGCATCACAATGGTGCCGTGACCCGGATGGGAGTGAGGTTTAGGGGGGTGAGTGTAACGGTGTCCAGATGAAAGATAGCTGTGAAATGTGTATAAACCTCACTTGCCGGAGACGCCGGTTCGAGTCCCGCATATACTTTACTATGCTCTTCTGTACTATATTATACTATACTGTGCTCTGCTATACTATAATTATACTACAGTATGCTCTGCTATTATACTATTCTTACATGTATACTATACTAGGCTGTGTTATACGATTCTGTACTAGGCTATGCTATACAATACTTTACTTTTATTATACTATACTAGGCCATACTATACGATACTATACCAGTCTATGCTATACAATATTTTACTATATATTGCGGTGCTATATACAGTATTAATACTATACTTTTGATACGCTATTCTATATTATACTATACTATTATATGCTACATTATACAAATTCTATGCTACACTATGTAATACTATACTATAATTTGCTCTGCTATACTATCCTTATACTATACTATACTATATTACATTTAACTGTCATGAGATGAGGAGAAACTTAATGCTCCTTAAAGAACAAACCAACACCCTTCCCCATCCTCAAATCTTCTGTTTCTTTCCTTCAGCCCCGAGCCAAGACACAGCAGGATTGTGAACTCTTCCAAATTGGCAAATATGAGGCACATCAATTAATTAATCACCAGCGTTTTGATTGATCAAGTAATCATTATGCCTGGAGGCATGTTTGGAAAGCTCTGATCATCTGGGTGTAATAGAGAGAACTTCATTCGCTTGTAAACACTGCCGATGACCTCCATGATATCCGAGAGCCCTGGGATTTATCAACAAAATGTATTTATAATTAATTTGCAGTTTTTGTACTTTGAGGACAAAGGCCAGAAGAACTTCTAAAAAGCCAATCAAGATTATAAGAGGTTTATTCATTAAAGGCGTGTTTGTTCATTAAGGGATTAGATACAGCAGGACTTGTTTGTAGTAGAATTATTTCACATTCAGAAATCCACTGGGAAATTTTGTTAATTTTTTTTTTAATCCACTTGTGTTTATGGATACAAGTACTGTAGATGCACAGTATGTTTGATTACACCAATCCCCATTACAACTTACACCAGCGAATGAACAGGTAAACTTGAACTAAGTTACACGTTAGTCAGAATGCATAACCTGCATTGTGAATATGCTTTTTCCAATGACAAAAACTGGTATTTGCTAAAAACATAAATTCTCTGCTATGGCTCTCAAATCTTAGTTGCAAATATGCATAATCAGTCTCGTGGCTGACCATGATATCCCATGTTTGCTAATGTGAAAATGTTCCATGGAAGAACTGTATAAAAGTTATACAGTTTTGGCAGTACACAATGGTGAGTAAATAGTAAAATATGACATCATTTTAATTTTTCCTTACTTTTTTTAAAGCATACTGGTCTAAACCGATAGTTCTGGCTGTTTATGCATTCTTAAAATGACTCATTGCTGAGGTGCAGAACTTCTTTAGTTAAGAATTCTCTACCTGAAACACAGGATTGATCTCTCTGTCAGCGAGCACTTATTCCTTTCTGCTGTGCACACACATTGTTAATGGTTGTCCACTCTGAACAGCAGAGAAAATAGCACATCCCTGACTTCTACTCCCTCCTCGAAGCCTTCCTCTCTGGGTTAACAGAGTTTAATTTAAATCCAAAAGGCCTGACTCCACAGATTCTGACGTTTGGCCGAAATGTTCTGCATGGCTGTTCGGATCAAAGCTCGCCTATCTGTTGTATTGAGCTGTTCTAACCTCTGTCCATGCTGATTAAAAATGGTTTACTCTGAAAGTCCTGCATAATCAGGACAAGAATCAGAGAAAGAGTCACAAACACGTATCATCAATATAGAGAAAGCACAAAGCTTTGCAGAAAACAGTTGACAATAAGTGTAACTTAGTTGCAGCAGTTTTTGACACATGCAAAAGATTTGGGAAATGATCCAGATAATTCACTTAGAGTGTTTATATTGTACAGCTAAAGACAAAAGTCACTCTACTGAATGTAATCTGTGTGCCCCAAAACGTCATTCTGGTGTCGATTTTGCAGGATTACAATTAAATTATACCATAGCTTTGTGCTTTGAGGAGCAGACTGAAATTAAAGGAATATTCTGGGTTCAGTACAAGTTAAGCTCAATCGACAGCATTTGTGGTATAATGTTTATTACCACAAAATGCAATTTCAACTTATCCCTCCTTTTCTTTTTAAAAAAAAATAAATAAGCAAAAATCTAGGTTACAGTGATGCACTTGCAATGGAAGTGAAAGGGGTCAATCTGTAAATGCTAAAATTAAGTATAGCCATAAGACGTAAACAATATGCGTGTTAACGTGATTTTAGTGTGGTAAAACTATTCCTTTTAAAGTTGTTAAAGGTCTTAGTAGGTCATGTGATTTCCACGAAGCAGAAAATGCGGACGGAATCACAGACTGGAATCATAAATATGTAATTGAAAATAAAACGTGGAAAGTCATGGAATTTGACAAATTTGGGATAAAAAAGAATGACAATTAAAAAACACAAAAAGATGTCATTTTAATTAAATATGCATACAGTCTCTTTGCACTGAACAAGTGGCTTTCAGATTTTACATTTTTTCACTTTCTGTCAAAATAAAAGTTTTCGCATCTATTTGAATCGAAGACAGTACAACAGAATACATATATTACTACTGTATAGAAAAAAGTCATATTCAGTGTAGTGCTTATAATAATATTACTAATAACAATAATTTACCATTAATCTTTTATATTAACCCTTGTGCGTTAATAAAAAAAAAAAATTACTCAGAGGTCCTTCGAGGACAAAAATGTCCACGTCAAAAAAAAACTGCCATAATAATATTATATATTAATATTATTTTCCACTTTCACTGACTTATATTTCTGAACCAACATCAGTCCTGATCATAACTACCAAATATTCATTCATTTTCAGGATTTTAATCCTTTAAATGCTAGTTTGTTTACATAATGCCACTGTTGTTTTTTTACACACACACACACACACACACACACACACACACACACACACACGTTGGTGCAGCTATCATTATGAGGACTCTCCATAGACATAATGATTTTTATACTGTACAAACTATAGATTCTGTCCCCTAACCCTAACCCTACCCCTAAACCTAACCCTCACAGAAAACTTTCTGCATTTTTACATTTTCAATAAAACATCATTTAGTATGTTTTTTAAGCAATTTGAATTATGGAGACACATTTATAGCATAATACCCTTGTAATTACCAGTTTGTAAACTAAAAAAAAGTCCTCGTAAACCACTTAAACCTGCCCCCCCACACACACCCCACACACACACACACACATTTCTCAATACACTCATACGAAACACACTCTGACATCCATACCAACACACACACACACAATTTTAGCTGCATTATTTATTCAACTGGCCTGCAGTGCTCTATAATACAGCAAACAGAAAATAGGGGAAAAGCTTGTATTTGCTCCATAGGCTAAACATGAGAAAAATGGTGCCATCTGGTAGAAAATATTAAACATTTAAATTTTGAAGCCAGGGCTCCGGAATGAAAGTATAATATAGAATACATAGAATTCATGATTTTATGCTTTAATGGCCCTGGGATCAAATATTGCAGTTTTAATGTGTTTCAATGGGGACATTTTTGTCCTAAATATCCTGAGTGTATCTGATTTTGTGTACACAGTGTATTATAGATGTATTATAGGAACTGAGGTTGAAATATCAAAATTCCCCCCAAAATACACACATTTGGCTAAATTTATGCCATTGGCATTAACACAGCCAAAATGATAGCAAAAAACTAAAATGATAAAGACAAAAATGTCCTACATCACATATTAATTATTAAAAATGAATTATGATATTTTCTTTTGATTTAAACTTTTATGAATTCATTAGATTAGACACCATTTTAAAGATACATTTGAATAAAAACATAACACGTGGAAACCCGAAAAAGTTTGATGGAAAACACAGAAATTGGGAAAAAATAACACTTCGAAAATGTTTCATAGGGCCATACATTTGGTGTCATTTGGAGTCTTGAGGCTCAAGTTTTTATTCTTTTTTTTTTTTTTTTTTAATTTTCAGCGAATAATGTTTTAAATTTGGGTCTGTTATTATATGGCTTCAGAATATTTGGAATAGAGCGCATGAGACATTTGGACTAATTTTATTTTCACATGGCTCTTTTCCACCTATTGCGGTTGGAGCTTCTGATCTGTTTTGCATCATTCAGACACATAATAATATCTGAAGATTTCCATGGCTAGACAGAATGGTGCTGAGGTGAAAGCGAGACCAGAGCATCATTTTAGTGGTGCATGGAAAAAAACACCACAGCGATGTTTCCTATTGTAACTCTTTGGCTTAATACATTCTATTCAAATTAACAGGACCAGAAAATGTAACTAAAACAATAACTGGCATTGTAATGTAGTAGTGGATCAGGCCAGAATTGTAAAGCATTAAAGCACATTGATTATTTCTCCACAGGATAATGATGGTCAGGGCAGTCTGGGGGTAATCTCTGTGTGTGTGTGTGTGTGTGTGTTTGGGGGATTTTGGGAGGTGCATTACTCAGTTCAGGGGGTTGAAAAGGTTTTGTGAAGACCGGGTCAGTTTAAAGGCTGAATCGCAGCAGCTGTGTTTATAATGCACTGCTGCACCTGCGGAGGTCAAACACACATACTGTCTGAAAAAGTAAAGCTTAGCAAGTTGAGAATGCAACTAAATACTTACACATCTCAAGGCGTTATAAAACACAGAATATTTTATAACTTCAGTATTTTTTATATATATTCAATAATTATTTTGTCATATAGTGGGACTCTTCCTGTTAGTAATATTTAAGGGGGAAAAGCAGCTAGTCAGATATTCTGGGGGAAAGAAAGCCACACTACCACCTGGATCCAGCTGTTGTTTTTGCCAGCATTTGCTAATTCGTGATTAAATCATTGACACTTTACTTAGGATGAACCTGATAAATGTAATTGAATGTTAAAGCTCCTACTTCAGCATTTCACATGATCAAAAGAGATAGATCAAGACAGATGGATGTCAAATTAAATACTCCTTTCTCTCGCTGCGTGGCTAATTATGCCGTTTACATCAGTGAAACCTCTGACTGCAGACGTTTAGACAGGCTAATGATGATTCACAGTGGCAAACATCCCTTGATAATTAAAAAAAAAAAAAAACCCATCCTCATTGCAGTTGCATTGGACACAACTTGAAAACTCGAACTCTTATAAAATATCCAACTGTTTATCAGTGTGACTAGCCTCATTGCTTGTGGTATCCCACTTTATTTTAAGATCTTTCCTCAACCATGTCAGGCCTCGTCCATCGGAAGTCTCTAAATTTGAAGACCCACTGTTTTTAGTCGTTTATTGTTAGTGTCTGACAAACTTGAAAGTCAACATAAACCAGCATTCGCAACTCATTTTATGACATAACCGGAGGTATTCCTGAGTGAAACAGGGAGATTGGTTTCATTAAAAAAAGGTGACTGGTAACATTTTTACCAATATGCTTTTACAGGTTCATTACATGAATCACGGCAGTTCTGAGGTGAAAATGCACTTTTCTCTCAAACTGATGAGATTTTTAACCCTCCTATTGCATTGAGAATTTGCATACACCTTTTGCATTTGCGGGTCAATTTTGACCCGGTGGAATTCAAGCTTATAAATCATTCATAACCCGATGGTTTTCATCTAAAACTATATTGTAAGTCATTAATAGGTTCTTAACTGTTCATACATGTAAAAAGATTGATATTTTTGGCATGCTAATGGATAAATATAAAAGTTATTAATTAATATGCCTTTTTTTTTAATAAAATGTAGACATTATTTGACATTTCAAAAATATACTGTACATTAACTACAGAAAAACCAGTGTGATACATGTGAAGACATCTTTTCTGTCAACGTTTCTGTTTTTTTATCTAAATTTCATTTTATCTAAATATAACATTATAGAGAATTTATATTATTAACTAATGTGAGCATTATCAGTAATCTGAATGAATTTCCTATTGCTCATAACTGCTCAATACAACTTGGTGGTCAAAAGTTATAAAACCATCGTATTCTTTTTCAACTAAACTTCATCAAAACAACTGTACAACACAAGTATAAAACATTAATACTTTACTGTGTTTTTAAGCAAAATCTATTCTATTTACTTGCATGAATGTTGATGTGTGAGTTTTCTGTAAGCTGGTTCGGCATCAGATGGCTGCAGAGTAAAATGTGAACAATTTCCTCTTCCAAGCCCTATTTAGACTAATGTGTGCATGAAATTTTACTCTCACCACTCCCTGTTTAGACAGTAGTAATTATATAAAATAATTCATAGATGTACAAAACAATCTGCATAATTTTCATGTGTATAGCCACAATTGATGCCTGGGTCAAAATTGACCCGTGGACACAAAAGATGTAACATTTTTTTTTTTTTTAAATGGTTACATATTTTAATCAATTTTATTACAAATTCTGAAAAAAAAAAAAAAAAAAACAAAACAAAAAAAGTTTTTTATGTGTATTTTGATAGTTTTGACAAAGTCCCAAAGTTTGGTTCCCGTACTAAACACTATGTGGTATTTAAAAATTATTATATACCTCTCCCGGGTCAAAAATGTCCCGAATGCATTAGTAGGGTTAATGTTATAGAGTTTTAACTTAACAAAACCTACCTCCCTACTCTAATCCTTAAACCTAAACCTAACCGATAATGTCATAACAAGCAAATATGAAACCACATCACTTTGTGGTGCTTCTATGACACCTTCGACTCATACCCTGGTCCTTTGCATTTCAAGTGCAACGATCTATCAGTTTAGCTACTGCTCAATTTGTTTGCACTGAATCAAGCTTGTAAATGTAGTTGGTTATGTAACGCAATGTCATGCTCTATAGTAAAAGTGTTGCATTGTGTGAGGAACAGGGTGAAAATTAAACAAAAGTACAAACCATATAAAAATCATTTTGCAAGTATGTAGGTATAGTGTGTTTCTAGGATATTCAATATTCATGCAAGACTTGATTTTTTTTTTTTTTACCTGCAACTAATAATCGACAATGTTGACTTCAAGATGAAAGTCGGCAACCGAAAATTGGCAAACAATGTATGTGCTTTGTAACACTTTTAACACAGTCAACGGCAGGTGCAAAAAGACACGGATGTGTAAAAAAAAAAAAAAAAACTGAGCTGCGTGCATACTAAACATATGTTTTACAAGTGCATGTGTGTTTATACCATTTTTAGGCAGTGCTTTCCATTACAGAAGCTTTAAATGATAAACCAGATCTACTGCTCTGTTAGTGAGGAAAGTGTATTTTCACACACACACACACACACACTCTCTCTCTCTCTCTCTCTCTCTCTACTTGGCTATTCCAGACAAAGCACTCTCATTCTCGGATATCAGCCCTCATTATTGTCATCACATGCCACATTTTTACTCCGTTAGAGAGCAAATTGTGATAAAATGGACTGTGGCCTCTATCGTACGCTAAATAACCTGGACTTTCTCTGATCAAAGACACTCTCTCTCTCTCTCTCTCTCTCTCTCTCTCTCTCTCTCTCTCTCTCTCTCTCTCTCTCTCAGCTCTCATTCTTTTTGTAAATGTATTTCGGTAGAAAGACACATTCTTTAAGAGAACCAGCCTTTTTAAAGTCAAGATGAAAAAGCATTCTCAAACCATTTTATTTTTGTAATAAGACATATTTCTGAGCAAAATAGTATATTTAATAAAAAGCAGGTGGAATGTATACATCAGAAATTAACTGGATGGTAAAAGGTGATCTTTATATGATAGGTGGTTGGAAGTGAAAATTATTCTTCACTACCCATGTCGACATTTATTTTTTCAAGAAGTTCAGATTTTAATGAGTTAAAATCTTTTTTTCTGTCGTGGGTCGGGAGGCTGGTTCTGTTGACAGCATCATGATTACCTGCTCCCATCCTGGACACATATCACCGTGCACGCTCAGGTAGGTCCGCATACAGAAACAGTGAACGAGCCACCATTAACTTCTGATATGCTTCGCATCCGTTTCTTATGCACGGGATTCACAGATCCAATAATATCACGTAAACTGCTCGTACCGTCGTCCAATGACAGGCCATCTTACATCCTCTTCGAGTGTCACGTGGGAGAGGGGGTGTGTCTTATAACTGAATCGAAAGTTCATTGGTTGCTCTCATGAGTCAACAGTCCAATGGCATTTTTTTTAACTTGATTCTCAATTGAAGAAAGAAAAGGGAAATCAAAACAAAAAAGAAAAGCCATTGGCAAATGGATGAGGAAAAGCAATTGCCAAATACCTTTTAAAAATAAAAAAGTGCATTTAAAAGATAAATGTAAAAATGTATTGCTACATTTAATGACATTTGAAACATGAAATAAATATGATTTATTAATGCACAATTTTATTGTTAAATATAATTACATTTTTTAAACATGAATTAAATGAACATATTTAAATGTGTATTTTTATTTGTCCATTTATAAATGGGTTTATTTATTCACAGTTTTATTTTCAAATTAATAGATTGATAATTTATTAATTCATTCTTTTTTTAAATGGCACTCCTGGGCTTCCATATAACTAAAGCACACTTCAGAAATGTTCATAGCTGGACAACATCAAAAATTAGTATGAAGTCATTTGAACAAACAGCAGCGATCGCTGTGACTAGCAGCAGGTTTGTGATGGAACGCAAACCTCTTGAGAAAATGTTGCATCACGTTATCAGTCGAGCTCCACCACTCGTCGATGTTGAACATACGTGTGTGTAATGATTTGAGGAGCACCTCACTAGCGCAAACTTGGATTTAGCGGGCTGAGAAACCGTCTGCATGTGACCCGCGTGTTGCTCAGGTCTCTCTCACTGTCACGCGGTATTCCTCCGAGCCTTCACATGACAGGCTACAGGAAGTTGTTTTGTCATGCTGTAACTTTACACTGGTATCATCAGTCGCTGTCTGTGCTGTCAACCCACAGTCTGCACCTGCTCTCACATTCCTAATTAGTCTAGTTTAATTAATTATATTCAGCAGCATAGCAACGTGTGAGCACTCTCTCTCGTGCACGTTCTTTCTGTTTTAGAGGGCTTTGTATTTTATGAATCAAATATCTGCTTTTTGGTCAGTTTTGCGGTTAGACCCGAAACAACCTTGCAGGAATGTGAATACAGATGCTTCTAGCTATACAAGCTCAATTTTGCACTTCACAATATGTCATGCTGTAATTCACAAAACAACGCGAGGAAGCATTGCATTAGTATAAATTGTCTTACTGTCATTACGGCAGTTTGAAGAATCTTACTAAGCTAGTTAGTTAAAGTTAGTGGGGCGAATTCACTAGACAGCTACACCAAATTTGTGCATGATATTTCAGCGCAAAATTAGTATTCACTATTCGCCCGCAGACTAGGTTAAGCCGGTGCAATCAGTGCTGAAAAGGTACTGCATCACCGTTACAAAAAAATCTAGATTTCTGACCATTGTTGGGTGGAATCCAATTACAAAGTAATTAGTTACTGTAATCTAATTACATTTTAAATTCTTGTAATCAGATTACAGTTACTGACTTTCAATTCATTTAATTACTTTTAAGTACATTATAGGGATATGCTATTATATATAGACATTATTTTACATTAGTTGAGTGGAAAAGTGTTTTGGAAAATAATTTAAAAGTAAAGTAATTAGTAATGTGATTACTTTTTAAATGAAGTAATTAGTAAAATAATCTGATTTTACAATTTTAGAGAATTATGGTAGTAATTTGTAATGGATTACTATACTATGGTTACTATTAGCTTATTTGCATGTGACAGTAATGAGTGGCAAATATGTGGCAAGTTTGCAGCAAGTTCGAACTTGTGGTGGTGTAGTGGGCTAAAGCACAGAATTGATAAGCGGAAGGTTGCTGGTTTGATCCCCAAGCCACCACTATTGTGTCCTTGAGCATGGCACTTAACTCCAGGTTGCTCCGGGGGGATTGTCCCTATCGCTTTGGATAAAAGTGTCTGCCAAATGCATAAATGTATTTGTAAGTTTGCCAGAACTCTCGATTTTTGTAAGGTATTTAAATGAAGTCATTGTCATTCCTTTGCGCACTAACACGCCTCCTATTTGCCAGGCGCAATAAACATTTTACAGCCCAAACAAAAAGCAGGTGGTGAGCTACATTTTATTAAAGAGATTGTGTACATTTTCTATCTAGTAATTCATCAAATAATTATAAAATAATGGAGATGAGAGTTATAACCTGGCATATATCCAGATTCTCGTTGTAGTCAAGTGCACTTTCTGCATGTTAAAAACAGGTATATTATTGTACATTTTTTATTTTAATTTAGTTTTTATTTCTATTTTATATTCAATTTGTCATTCCATTTTAATTTAGCTTTCGTTAGTTTTCACACTTTTAGTTTTAGGTTAATTTTCATTTTCTAGTTTTAGTTTAGTTATATTTAGTTTTAGTTTTAGTATGACTTCCAAAGCTAAAACCTTTACTGATATCATTTAAATATTTCTAACGTCATTAAATTTCTCAGAGCAGTCTTGTGTTACCTCTATCTAGTTGCATTTTAGTGTTTAAACAAGGAGGACTGTAAATGTTTCAAACTGTATAATGTACTGTGTATAATTTTGTTATAATGTTTTAAATTAGCAAATTATTTTAGTATAGTTTTAATTCTTTCCAATAATTTCATTTATTTTTTATTTCAGTTAACTAAGATGCTTTCATTTAGTTTTTGTTTTAGTTTAATCAGATTGCAGTGGTCTGGTGCATCCTCCGCTGCGCTATATAGCTCTCAAAACCGACCAACAAAATCGTAAATATGCGTGCAAATTGAGTTCAACACAGATTTTGTGGCCGTATTTGCACCGTTGCCAGATCTGCATAATTCCTTTTGGTGAATCAGGCGCTTGTCTAGACAATGCTTGCAAATAAATGCCACATTTACTAGGTGCAATTAATTCTTAGTGAATTTGTACTACTCAACCATGTACCTTAAATGCATTGTACATTGACTAAAACCCAGAATATTTCTTTAAGGCATTTGTTTTTATGCTAATAGCCACCCAGATAACATTAGCCCATAGATGGGACAAGTTATCTGCAATAATTTTTAATTTTTTCTTAATTTTCTTTATTTATCACACATTTGCACATATACAGTGAAATTCTTTTTTTCACATATCCCAGCTAGGCTGGGGTTAGAGTACAGGGTCAGCCATGATACAGCACCCCTGGAGCAGATAGGGTCAAGGGCCTTGCTCAAGGGCCCAACAGGGGCATCTCAGCAGTGCTGGGGCTTGAACCCCCAACCTTCTGATCAGTAACCCAGAGCCTTAACCGCTGAGCTACCACTGCCCCTGTACCAATAAGCTGCTCTGTTCCTTTAGATCCAGGTAAATTACACCTTTCAGACTCACCTGCCTTCCAACTGTCTGGTTCCCCCCTCAATCTGCAGTACAAGAAAAAAGAGCCATGCAATATTCACCCCCTGATCAGCCTCAACACAAAAGAGATGAACTTACTTTAAGCAGCAGTATGAGACAACAACCCTATTGAGTCACCTGCTCTCTGGCATCACCCATATGGAGGATAGAAGCTCATGCAATATAGTCCTGTGATCACACCCTGATAGTGACCTATGTCTAAGGTCACCTCATGCAAATGTTAGCATGAACTACTAAAGCGTGCAACATGCATTCAGTTGACATACACACTCAATCCATTATACATTTCCCCCGTTCATCTGAACTAAAATTGATGGGTTTATTTCAGGTGATTTTACTTAAAAATATCACAAATTAAATTAGGAATAGTCTGGGTTCAGTGCAAGTTAAACTGAATCGACAGAATTTATAATGTTGATTAGCACAAAAATGAATTCCCTCCTTTAAAAAATAAATAAATAAATAAAAAGCAAAAATCTGGGTTACAGTGAAGGGAAGTGTATGGGGCCAATCAGTAAACATTAAAATACATTAAAATACTCACTGTTTCAAAAGTATAGCCACAAGACAATTAAAAATAATATAAACAATACACAAGTCACTTACTAACTTTTCTGTATAAAGATATATCCAAATTTAACACTTTGTTGCCTTGAAGACATAACACCATAAAAACAGCTTATATAATACACAAGTTTTAACAAAAGAATTAATGTAAGTGCTTTTATAAAATTATATGCTTTAAATTTCTGCCTTTTAACCCTCCAAAAATTGGCCCCATTCACTTCCTTTGTAAGTGTCTCATTGTAACTGCGATTTTTGCTTTTTTTTTTTTTTTTTTTTTTAAGAAAAGGAGGGACGAGTAGAAAATATTTTCTGAGGTAATCAACATTATGTAGGGTGACCAGATGTCCTGATAAAACCCGGAACAGTCCAGATTTTTACAAGCCATGTCCCACTTCCTGATGGAGGTACAGTCGGGACATCTTTTGTCCTGATAATCAGTCTTAGCTTAAAGGTTTTACGAAACTGACATCGCCGTGCTTCTTTTACTTTTTCTATTACAAGTGACAAGTGACAAGTGACAAGTAACGAGAGAAGGGTTCTGTTGTGTCCTGATTTTTATTTTTTGTCATGGTCATTTGGTCACCCTGTCATTATGCCACAAATGGTGTTCATTAAATTCAACTTGTATTGAATCCAGAATATTCACTCTTTGGCTGAACTTGATTCAATCGTGAACAGTGGTTCCAAGTGTTTGAAATGAGTTTTCTTATCTTAAAATTACTTTGTAATCTCAACACAAACCAAACACTTTGTGTAGAAAGACTTAGTTGAATAGGGTAAACCCAACAAAATTAGACGTGCCAATGGAACTCAAATAAATCTCTTTTATTTATTTCTATACTAACTAGTAAAAGTGAATGTTAGCATGCTAAATACATGCTGGTAGAAAGCGCATCAGAGTGTAGTTTAGTAACTAAGGTATGGTAAGTACAGCAGTCAATTTTATGTGTGACATCTACCTGTCCTCATCGTTAGGTACATTTACCTTTTGAGGTAAGTGTTCCTATCTTTTCAATTCCAGCCTGGTCTCATGAAATTTACGTGAGCATTGCAACATTTTTGCAAAATGACACGTTTGGCTGCACTTTTCAAGTCAAGTGTCCATCAGGGGCTGCCAAAACCCGAGCGAAATGAGGTAGTAATCTGACAAGGTTTTGAAGATGGAGGTTTTAATAAAACGTACCTCCCTAACCTAAAACTTTACCCTAAACTTAACCTATAGTGTCCGAAAAAAGAAATTAGAGTTTCACAAAACAGACATCCTTACCCTTAACCAACACCTAATCTTAACCGATAGTGTTTTAAAATACAGAAGTGAAATGAAAAGCACATTTTCTGAAGTAACCACGTCAATTCGTGTCGCTTCTATGTCTCTGTCATGTCACGTGTCAGCTTGAGCTCTTGTCTGGTTTTGAACCACATATGAGATGCGCTACCACGCAAGCTAATCATATTGAAATAAGTGTATATAAAGTACACCGATCAGCCACATCATTGAAACCACCTGCCTAATATTGTGTGAGTCCCCCTCATGCCGCCAAAACAGCGCAAACCCGCATCTCAGAATAGCATTCAGAGATGATATTCTTCTCACCACAATTGTACAGAGTGGTTATCTGAGTTACCGTAGACTTTGTCAGTTCAAACCAGTCTGGCCATTCTCTGTTGACCTCTCTCATCAACAAGGCATTTCCGTCCACAGAACTGCCACTCACTGGATGTTGTTTGTTTAATTACTGTACATTCTAGAGACTGTTGTGCGTGAAAATCCCAGGAGATCAGCAGTTACACAAATACTCAAACCAGCCCATCTGGCACCAACAATCATGCCACGGTCCAAATCACCGAGATCATATTTTTATCCATTCTGATGGTTGATGTGAACCTGAACTGAAGCTCATGACCCGTATCTGCATGATTTTATGCACTGCACTGCTGCCACACGATCGGCTGATTAGATAAATCGCATGGATGATTGTTGAGTTAAAGAGAAACATGAACATTTATTATCTGGGCCCTAATGTGTTGGAAAAGAGCAGTAAATTAATTTGCTGTTGGATCTTGATGTTCTTGCCCTTTTAAGGGCGTAATCATTATACATTTAAATAACTTGTGAGTAGTAAATCAAAGCCAGCTCATGACTGAAAACATGATCTGGCAAGTTCTAACCTGATTGGCTGGTTTTGTCTGTGTGTGTGGTTTTTATTTATTTATTTATCAGTCTGCCTGGTGGCATCAAATATTTGAAAGATTGTTGGAGCTTTGTTTGAGGAAATTAGTGGCAAGTTAACTAGATATCCATGAACTTAATTTCATATTATGCATGTACAATAATCAGTACTTATTACTTCTCGTACTTATTATAGAAATTGTGATCATAAAGTCTATACAAATTTTCCACAATTTTATTGTTTGCTGTACAATCATTTGTAAAGACTGCTGCATCAGTATTTAACTTTTTTTTTTTTCACTTTTTATTGTGGTGTAATCTATTTTAGACAAACCCACTTACAAATGGCACATCTTGATGTCTAATGCCAGAAACATACATACTTTATGCAAGTATTCAAACGTTTAATATAGAGTTACCTTCAAAAGTTTGTGCCATAAAACTGGATGTGTTGCTATAAATATATTGACTACGTGGTATGTGATAGCTGTGCGGTATGTGTAAACCACTCCCCTGGCCTCAAGTGGTGCACTATTGATTGATGCTAGGGGCTGTAGCCATTAGCCTCCTCGTTAGCGTGCCCGGCTAACATGCCGGCTAACCCCGGTTCGAATCCCGCTTAGAGCAGGTCGAGCAGAACCGGTTACATAGGCAATGTTGAGACAGCGTCTGCATTCACGTACTTGCGCAGAGCATGTTTTGGGATTTAGTGTGCAGTTCTTGGATAGAATAAGCTTTAACGTGGACCAGGCTTTATGTCATTAGCAAAAAGTCTGGCTAGCCCAAAGCTTACAGAGTTTTCTTGAACTGTTTGTGTTCCAAACGAGTGCTTCCCGAAAGTATAAATTTTCCTTCGAAAAGTGAGAAGTGTTTCTGGGAGTATGTGTTTATGGGAATGAAAATGACAGAGTTGGCATTAGACTGCGGGACGCCCCTGCTCTGTTCAGTATAATTAATAAAGCCAGTGCCAGGGGACTCTTGTGATACTGTCCGTTATGACAGGACCTGTCTCCAGTGCACTAAAGCATTAAATGACCTGTTCCTGTCAGGATAACTTCCACTACCGTCTTTGGAGACCACACTCTCGCCTTTTGCTTTGGATTTTTTTTTTAAAAAACAGCTTCCTTTTCTGAAAAGAGAAACACTTGTTCTCTGTGTTCTCTGTTTTGTGTCTCATCTTTTTCTCTATTGAAGAGCAAAACTGCTGGTCTCTATCTGCTCTGGGTTTTTCTGTGTCTGATGGCGCTAGTTTATTTCTGCTGGATTAATTGGTCCCTGAATGAATTCAGTTGACAGGGTAATTCATCATGAGTTTACTCTGACAGAGGGAGGGGGAGGAGAGAAAAACGGACTGGAAGGATGGAGGTTGATCATTCTGCTCTCTCTCTCTCTCTCTCTCTCTCTCTCTCGTGTGTGTGTGTGTGTGTTTAAGGGATAGTTCACACAAAATAATATTCTGACATAATTTACTCACCCTCATGTCTTTTCAAACCTGTATGATTTTTGTTTGCCACAGTTTGTGGAACACAAAAGAAATTTAGGGGAATGTTTACAAGGTTCTTTTCCAGAAATGATAAAGAAGCACTACTAAAGTATCATAAAAACTGCATGAGTGAGGAAAAGACCAAAATTGAAATTGTTTTCACTGAAAAAAGGGTGGATGATAAATCAGCAAATTGTCTACAAATTGTCAAGTATCGTCTAGGTATATCGTGGTTATGCAAAATGCTGCTTCATAGTACAAAATAAACTTTCCAATCAGAGGTTGCACTCCAAATAATGATGGCTTCTGAGTTTAAAATTTCAGTCATTGTCTATTTTTATTAGGGCTGCCGATTAACACGTTAATTTGCTGCAATTAATTATATGAAAAAATAATGCGGTCCAGGCCCCGAAGCAGATAAGCATCCCCAAATCATGATGCTCCTTCCACCGTACTTCACCGTTAGGATAATGTTTTCATGTTGGTATGCGGTGCCCTTTTTACGGCATACCTTGTGCTGCGTGTTCTTCCAGCATTGTGGAGTGTCAAGATGGTCTTTGGCAAACTTCAGGCGTGCAGCAATGTCTTTGTTGGAAAGCAGTGGCTTCCTTCGTAGTGTCCTGCCATGAACACCATACCTGTTTAATGTTTTCCGTATAGTAGACTCATGAACAGAGTTGTTAACCAGTTCCAGTGATTCCTTCAATTCTTTAGCTGTCACTCTAGTGTTCTTTTTTCATTGATCACTCTGCAGTGTGCCTTTGAGTCATTTTGGCTGGACGGCCACTTCTAGAGAGAGTACCTATAGTACTATATCATCTCCATTTATAGACAGTTTGTCTAACTGTGGACAGATGAATATCTAATCTCTTTGAGAATATCTAACCCTTTCCAGCTTTACGCAAAACAACATTTTTTGATCATAGGTCTTCTGAGATCTCTTTTTTGTGAGGCATGGTCCACGTCAGCAGATGCTTCTTGTGAATAGCAAACTCAAAATATTTGAGTGCTTTTTATAAGTCAAAGTAGCTTTAACCCACACCACCAATCTCGCTTTTATTAATTGGATGCCAGGTTTGCCAACTCCTGACTCTAATTAGCTTATGCTGACATCATTAGCATAGGGGTTCACTTGCTTTTTTCAACATACACTGTAAATATTTGAATGGCGTATTCAGTGCAAAAAAATACAATAATGTGTGATTTACTAGTTATAACAGATTATGTTTGTTCATTATTGTAACAAAGATCAAACCAGATTTTTATACAAATTTATACATAAATCCAGGTAGTCCCAAAGGGTTCACATACTTTGTCTTGCCACTGTATATGGTTTGATGTATTTTAATTATTTGCATTATAATATTTATTATATATTTTAATGTTAAATTATCTTTATTTGGGGGCCTTTTAAAATTTTAAACTATTGACAGCCCTCATTTTTATGTGACTAGTTACTTTTGTGTTATTTTTCCATGTAAAAGTGCCACTTGGTCACTTGGTGGAGCAAAATACCTTAGTAATTACTGAACAACACCTTTATTAACTGTGTCATTATACCTAGTACATAATATTGTCATTATGTATTTGAAGGCTAAATCCAAACCAAATGAAAGAGCTTGATGGAAGAGTGACTTTGCTTCAGAATCAAAGCATACGCTTATAATAGACCTTTTTCACAGACTGTGATGACGTGTTTCTGCCTTATTTAGCAGCGTTAATCTCGCATTTCTTTTAATTTTTTTTTATATTATACATTTTTAAAATAATGAGTGTACATTTATAACATTATGTTTTGTGTTATATTACCCTGGAATTAGTTTTAAAGAACAAATTACTACAGCTGCAAGGGGTTTCGATTACAGCTGCTGAGAGAGTGACCGTAAATTTGGCATCTTCTCACATTTTACTGTCTTAATCCACCGCTCTCTATTTTTTCCTCTTCTGGAAATCATTAAAACGTAAGAATGTATTTTTTTCTTTTGGTCTTGGAGCAAATGGGTAAGTGAAAATAATATTCGCTGTGATCTCCCATTCACTCCCATTCACCGCTGTTGTAGTTTACCCTGCAAATGTTTACTTCTGCGTTCCAAAACCCGGAGTGTGAAAAAGGTCTATGTTCATTTAAAGATGCCCATTTATGTTCTTGGACAGAAAAACAATGCCGAGGAGATAAATGGACAAAATTCTATTGTTAACAATCATTTGTTTTACTGATAACGTACATGACTGTTCAAATAAAAATAAAACGTTTTTTCGATGTGTGAAAGGTCCGTTACTTAGGACATTAGGCCTATTTTAAATAAAGAAAGACATTTCATAATGTTTTAGATATTCTTCAAAAAGAAAATGTGTAGGTCTATATCATCTTAAATAAGCTGTATACGGTATGTTTCTCGAACAAAGCTTTTGTATGGCTTCAGAAGACTTGGAATATATTGCATGAGTTGTATGGATGTTTTTTGTCCTTTTTGGAGCTTGAAAGATGTGTCCACTATGAGACGCTGTTGAATGGAAAAGGGCTGTGTAATGATTCTTTAAATTTAATTTGTCATTCAGTGAAACCTTCCCCTCTACCTGGGCTCTCAAGTCACATGACACACTACAACCAATGGCATTTGGTTTCATTAACATCAAACGTGTGTTTGTATGCAGCAACATTCAAAACAAACGTTCATACTGTGACAAACGTGACAGATAACTGCAAGAGTGTGTGCTTTGTAGAGAACTGCATGTGATTGGACGGTTTAGGCAGTGTGCTGTTGACACCTGGGACCTCTGACGGCTTGTCATTCTGCCTGCAGTAATCACATACGTGCATAACATTAGCTTTTAATTGCATCATGTATCACACAATAACCATTAGGGCTAATTATTAAGTGGTGAGGGAGAAACGGTTTGGCGCTGGATGGACTGGGCAGCACATTGCCATTGCTTGGGGTCTTTTAATTCTCTCTATTTGTCTCACCATTTATATATTTTAAAAGAATGAGTTCACCCAAAAAATCTAATTCTGTCATCATTTTCTCACCCTCATGTCATACCAAACCCATTCGTTCCAATTTGGTCCCTTTATGAGGTTCCATTTCAGTTAATTTACTGTAGTTAGATCAATCAATGTTCACTCATTAGCTTCTTCCTCTTGGAAAACCTCTACAGTCAAAAATCACCCATAATTGCACGTGGGATGCCCTGTGAACACCCAGTGCCATGCAGGGCAATGACTGGGCATAATGGGTCCTTAAGAGACCCAGTATTTATTGCCAAATTTAATTAGATTCGCAGCATAAACGTGACAACTTTGCTGATGAATTATTCTGATAAGAACACATGAAATGTGTCAGGATTATTTTCTTGTTTTCATCTCACAATGAAAATGAGTTGTGAGATTTGTTGAGAGGATGATCTGATAACAAAATCAGTTATCGTGCTGTAACAGTGATTTATTTTTAACTAGTTGTAGATAGACATTGTTGTAAACGTTGGTGTGCACTGGATTGGAAAAGTGTGACGCATTTTGGATCTGATTGGAAACGAGTTTTGCTAAAATGACATCAGTTTGTTGAATCATGCATGGATTGTTAATTTATCAAAATAACACCTTTGTATATACTGTATGATATTTATAATATTCATTTATTATAATTTGCAAGAGATAATATCAATGGGAAAATTATTATTATAATTTATTTATATTATGTGAAATATAATTTTTCCCATTTAAAAAAAAAGAAAAAAGTATAGTTAAAAGTTGATAAAAAGTATCAAGATCAAATTGATCTTAATATATTTTTTTTTATTAATGTGTATTTTTTAAATATTGTTTTAAAATATATTTAATTTATTTTAATATGGTTACATATTTATGATATATTCTTCAATTAGACAAACTTTCATTCCCATAGGATGATTTGAAAGGAAAACATGGTAAAAACAAAACAAAACAAAAAAATCAAATAACATAGTTTTAAATAATGTGTTATAATTAGAAGTCAATCGATATATTGGTTTTACAATTTATCGGTGCCGAATGCTGCTTTTTGGAACTATCGTTATCGGCAAAAATCGATGCCGATAGTTGCCGATATTTTTTTTTAATCACTATTTATTCCTTCGTCTTCCTCTGTGGCTGCCGCTGTACAGTTCTACAGTTAGAACGACGGCCTCTAGAGGTGAAAAAAAAAAACATCTTAGTCTTTCATTATTGACAGTATTGATCCAGATCTTTATCCTCACTTTAATGCATGTTTCATTATTTTGATTAGAGAATCGAGTGTTCTAAATTGAAGCGAGGACATGCAAAGAAAAATGTGACCACACTGAAACCTGCTCTGTCAGCACATACATCGTGTCTCCAACTTTATATCTTGTAAATAATAAACAAAAACTGTATTCCTTATTAAACCTCTTCTGATGAAGTATACATATACAAAACCCTTCATCTGGTGAATATTTACAGTATCGGTAGGCTATAAAATAAGAGTTCCTTGTGTGTTTCGGGCTTGTTTATAGTTAAAAGTCCCGCGTTATGCACCACATCTTCATTTTCTCTGGTTATTATTGGGATTTTGGTTGAACAATAAACTGCATCTGAGATTTTATTCATTTTGGACTCTTGTAGCCTCTATATCTGCGCCCGTCACAATTAGGAAAGACGAAGAAAAATGGTTAACATTCTAAAAAACTAATTTAAAAACTATCGGGCAATTAATTGGTTATTGGCCTTTTCCAATACCTTAGTTATCGGTATCGGCAACATCCACTATCCACTACTAATATTGTGTATGTGTACTGTATATATATTGTGTGTGTGTGTATATATAATATTGTGTATGTGTATATATATATATATATATATATACATATATATATATATATATATATATATATATATATATATATATATATATATATGTGTGTGTGTGTGTGTGTGTGTATATATATATATATATAGTGTGTGTGTGTGTGTGTGTGTATATATATATATATGTATACACACATTAATTTGTGTTAGCAAGGCCAAGTTTTTTTTTTGTTTGTTTTTTGCTCCAACTTTTTTTTTTCCAAAAAGTGAGAAATGACTTTACCACCATCACACATTACACCAAAATTCACTTGAAGGGTGATCAGGGCCATCAGATCTCTTATTCTGACATGTGGTGAATGTTTCAGCATAGGTGAAACATAGTTATAAGTTTTCTTTTTCATGCATTTAAGTAATCAAAAGAACCCTTGTTGACTTCAGTTAAAGCTAATGCCACATCAGTTGTGTTTTTGTGATGCCCGTGTTTTTCTGTTTCTTTTGACAGATCTACTGTGTTGTCTTTGTGCGTTTAAAGCGTCCATGCAAGTGTATGAAAAGTCTGATAATGCTTCTGAACATGAGCGGTCACAGGCTTGTAAGTAACTGACCACAGCGTTAACAGATTAACAGAACAGCTCATTAACGGTTGGTGAATACAGACTTGTATTAAAGCAGCAAGTGTTCAGATCATTGAACTGAGAGCTGTGTGCTGCTCTGCATTACTGTCGGCAGGGTTTCTCAGTGTCACTAAAGGGCTCTGACAACATTTTAGCCATAAAATCTAGGCTAATGTTTTCAAAAAGGGTGTTTCAGAGTGTATAATACTTACAGCACACAATAAAGAGCAAAGAAAATCAAGTGAATGGCAGAGATTCTGTCCTTAGCTATTGACAAAGACGGGTCACTATTTAGCTCTGTTAGAATTGCGGACAGCAGGGAAAAACAAGGTTAAATGTTAATAGTAAAAGTAGACATGCACCGATGTATTGCACTGTGGTATTGAAAGTCTACGTACAGTATATAGATAGTCATTAGATATATTTTAACATACTATATATTGTGTTTGTGTATGTGTGTGTGTGTGCGTATAACATTTAGAAAGCTCTGACAGTAGCAGGTGTTTTTTTATAATGCTGTTCTGATGAGATCCAATCAGCCCGCAGCTCTCTCCCCTCCCCATATCACCGTCATCTGGCATGCTGAAGTAATGCTCCGTCTGATTGACAGCTGCATCCAGGTTCACAGTTTAATGGTTTCCATGAAAGAGCCAGATATGCCACTTTAGACAGGAGTGACAAAAGTTTCCATCTAAATGGAATAATTTTACCACAGGGAATTCTGTGCTGAGGGAGGGAATGAGTGAACAGAGTTTTTTCTTCTCCTAACAAGCCCTGAATGACAAACATATTCAACAGAGGCTGACAGAACGACTGTGCGGCGCTTCACAAGGGAGAGAAGAGTTTCAAGGATAAAACTACAAATAAAGAGTTGAAACCCTAAATAAATAATGTTTAAAGCAAACTTTCTGGTCAGCTGAACCCCTTACCAAATCTACCATGGTTACCACATTTTCCCTCAAAAATACCATAGTTGCAACCAAGGGCGTAGCCAGGAAATTACTTTTGGGTGGGGCTCAATAAAATGGATGGGCCACATTTTTAAGGCGGCACATTCAAACAGTTCTTTCACACTTTCAGAAAGCAGATTTTTTTTTTTTTATATATTTTATAAAAATATATTTGAAATAAACAAATAATCTCTAATATTCTGGGTGGGCCTCGGTATAATTTGGGTGTGCCCAGGACCACCCCGGCCCACCCTCAGCTACGCCACTGGTTGCAACATTTGTTGACGATCATTTAGTAGTACTTGATATTGGCCCCCTCTTTCAAAAATAAACAAAATGAGAAAAAGATTCTGAGAGCTTTTATTTTACAGAAGAAACAGAACTGTTTGCTTTTTTGGCTGATACACTGATTACCATGGTCCATTTTTGTAAGGGTAACATAGAAGATCAAACAAATAAATAAAAAAATGACAGATTCTGATAGCTTATACACAGTGTAAAGGAATATTCCGGGTCCAGTACAAGTCAGCATTTGTAGTGTAATGTTGATAACCACAAAAAATATTTTCGACTCGTTCCTCCTCTTCTTTAAAAAAGCAAAAATCGAATTTACAGTGAGGCACTTACAATGGAAGTCAATGGGGCCAATTTTTGGAGGGTTTAAAGGCAGAAATGTGAAGCTTATAATTTTATAAAAGCACTTACATTAGTTCTTCTGTTAAAACTTGTGTATTATTTGAGCTGTAAAGTTGCATAAATCGTTATTTTTGCTGTCGTTTTAGGATTTTAGGGTTTACGACGTTACGTCGTCATAGCAACGAAGCTGTAAAATTGGCTGTAACTTTACTCAGGAAAGGTTAGTAAGTAATTTTATGACACATATTGTTTACATCTTATGGCTATACTTTTAAAACAGTGAGTAATTTAATGTTTACAGACTGGCCCCATTGACTTCCATTGTAAGTGCCTCACTGTAACACAGATTTGTTTTTTAACCCAGTTTTTTAAGGATTTTTTTAGTAATCAACATTGACACAAAAGCTGTCGATTACGCTTAACTTGTACTGAACCCAGAATATTCCTTTAAAGAAAATGAATAAACTGTATTTTGACTGGAAAAGTGATTACCATCGAAAAATATGAAAATATTAAACTATATAAACCTGAATGTAAATCAACATTACATTAACGCTAAAAATTGCCAGCTAAAGTCCTGTTGCAAATTGAGATGATTTCAGATTTCATCAGAGCATGTGTAATAAATCATAAATAAATGTAATACATTACATGACACAGTAACAGTTATTTCATTTCGAGTTGGACGTGACAAAACTCATTACTGGCGCGTCAGAAAGATCAATTCAGTTACCACTTCGACTACTGTATAAGTGTTTTTGATTTCTAATTAAAAGAACTGGCCTCTAAGAATCATTTATTCAGGAATCAGACTACACTTGTAGTCGCGATGTAGATTCAACAGAGAGACAGCTCTCTGAGTATTTTAGTGCAATGTTTCATCCGCATCGGTGGAAAATTGCACAGTTGACAGAACCGGAAGTCCTATAAAAATCGAACGGTTCTTGCATTTTTAAAAATATAGAAACGGTTCCCAAACCTAGTCCACATATCATCTCTTTACAGAGTTTCATAGAGGAAAGCATTTAATGGACAGATTTTGATCACAGAGAAATACAAATTCTTTCTCAGGGCAAGTGATGTTATTCAAGCAGAAGAAACTCTTGAATATCTGACATAAATTCATTCAGTCAATGTACCCATTCTTTTTTCATTCACAATCAATAATGAAGCGTAAAACAATTCTGCATGCGACTGCAGGATTAAGAGATGGTAAATGTATTTCCAAAATAAATAAATAAATAAATGTATTCACAGCTTCCTGCGTGTGAATTGCTGCATAAATGCCTTCCTCTTGTTGTGAGGTCTCTGCTAATTGTATTCACCCCATTTCTGGAAATAATATTTCTGCTTTTCAGGGCGTGGAGAGGTTATACATTTTATATGCTCAGTGATCCAAATCATACAGAAAACATTCTGTGGCTCTCTTCCCAGCTGCATTGTGATCTCTCTCTCTCATGCCCTTCAAGAAGTTCATCTATTTATCTTTAAATTCCCTAATTACTTTCTTATGAATGAAATAGTATTCAGAGGTGTTTATAAAGCCTTGGGGGAATCACTCTAAAGAGAGCCTCAGAAATGTTTTGGAAACTGATTTAAAATTGTATTAAGTGAGAATTTGATTTACATGCTGAAACCGCCTGTTCGGTGTTTGCATATTTTCATAGTTATCAAGCTGTTATTTAGAGTGTATTATTTATATAATCTCAGGCCTTATTTCCAGTAGTTATAGGATTACTTTTTTTGTGCCTTCTTTTAAATCTTAGTTTTTGATCTTCATTGTTTTCCAGTGTAAAGTTTTCGTTTAATAATAAGTTAAATCGATTTTTTTTTTTTTTTTTAAATAAACATACAGTAAGAGCAGTCAAATCCAGCCATGTAAATTCAGGCATGTGCTTCTTGGTTAATTGTAACAAATGTTTTGCTCAAAATTAATGTTGAATGTTACGGATTATTCATATTTTCACTCAAAAAAAAAAAAAAACATTTAAAAAAAAAAAATGTCAATGCACTTTTACGATTTACACATTTCAGTTGAATGATACATTTCCATCAAATTAAATTAAGTAATCTTTTAATAAATATAAATTAAGTATAAATGTGATGTATTTAAGTTTAATTAAATGCATTTTAATTAAATTCAGTTTAATTAAATTCAGTTTAATTAAATTCAGTTTGATACAACCTTTTCAAACAATTAAAAATGCATAAATAAATTTAAAAAAAAAGTTTTTTATATATATATATATATATATATTACTATTTGCATTTAACCCACTGGTGTCTCATCCCAAAGTAACTCTTTATATTAAAATGTATTTAAGTTACGTACAGATGAGATGATAAAGAGAGAGAAGGGCCTTGATATTTCATCAGAATGTATTTACAGTACAGAAATTAAATTTCACACAAAATTTAGAAAATCATTATTTCACAAAATAGCATAAATAATGAACAAAACATGTCAGTAGTCTTGTAGTTTTTGCGTACAACTGATTTTCTTTGCTCTGCATAGAATTTTTGTACATATATTGAAGTGTTTTTAGTATAATACCATTTGTCCTGACTGCAAATTAAACAAAAACATCAACAAAAAGTCTTTGGCAAATGTGATACAAGTACATTCTCTCACCTGTAAAATATTGATAAAAAAAGCAAAATCTTTGACCAAACAGGAAATCAAACCGGAGTGTACAGTACATGATTTTGAAATTGAAATGTTGTGGAATTGCACTTGTTATAAAGCATTAAACTGTGCAATTTTTTATTTATTTTTTGCGTAACTGAAACAGCTTGACGATCCCAAAACTGGGTGTGTTGTTCCATCAAAGCCGAGCCTGAATTATGAATCACAAAGCCGATAAATAATGACCAACCCATCTGTTGATTGAGTGAACAGCGGCAAACTATTCTGTAAACATATTTTGAGTTTTAAATGTTTCATCAGATCAGTAGTACATGTTTCTTTATCTAAAATGCTTCATTTTAATTAGGATAGTTCACCCAAATATGAAAACTCTATAATTTTTTACTCAACGTATTGTCATTCCAAAACCATATGTTGAAAAAAAAAAAAAAAAAAGTATACATTTTAAAGAATCTTCACAGTTTTGATATCAGTAAAATAAAGTGTAATTGGTTTAGATACTCAAAAAAACACATTTCATGATGTCAAACCTATGCCATAGGCGCCATGTTTCATTTGAGAGCCATAAGTGAAGATTCTCAGTGAATAAAGACTTAAATTTCCTTTTGTAGGGTTTGGAATGACTTGAGAGTGAGTAAATGATTACAGAATTTTGGCTAATGACTGATTTTAAACTTCAGACTGAAGATACTCATTGTGCAAAAACATAACACTGAGAATTTGATGCATAATTTGATCCAGTAATCAAAAACATTGAAAAATGTATAACAAATGAAAATAGTCCATGCATACTGCAGTGTCCTTCATGATACCATTATAAAAAAAATTAAATAAAAAAATAAAACAAATTGTCTTAGAATATTTTCATTTTAAATCAAATCTGGCCTGATTGACAGCAGGTCTGTTTTGCTTCTTGAAGACATAACTGCCCCCTCGTTTCTCACCTCCTTGTTGTTCATGTCTGATTATTTCTCTCTGACGTTGAGAGCGACGAGTTGGCCTTTTGCTGTTTTCCATGCTAAGAGATCACATTAAGTGATAGTTTAGTGTGATAGTTCAAGTTGAGAGTCCTCGTGAGTTTCCTTGTTGTTCATCCCGGTTTTCATTCTCATTCATACTCATCCGTATTTGCATGTAAAGTGCATTTATGTATGTTTGAAAAGACACTGAAATACTGTATACAATATCATTGTGTTGAAAACATCTAAAACGTAAACCCTTAAACTTCAGAGCAGTGGCGTATCCAAGGGTGGGCCGGGGTGAGCCTGGGCCCACCCAAATTAGACCCAGGCTCACCCAGAATATTTGGGATGATTCTTTGACTTCAAATATATATTTATAAAATAGTTAAAAATAAAATGCATACATTCTGATTTCTATAAGTGTGAAAGAACTGTTTGAATGCACCGCTTTTCTGTTGTTAAGGAAAATTTGGTAAAAAAAAAAAAAATTGGGCCCATCCATTTCTATTGAGGCCCACCCAAAAGTAATTTCCTGGCTACGCCCTTGCTTCAGAGACGTACAAATTTTTATGAATTGTGTTTGGTATGAGAGTTTGGAACTTCAATTGCTGATGCAAAGGCAATTTAAAGGTATTTTTTATCAATTAAATCCAGATTGCACCAATAAAAGTATTTTGCATTCTTTGTTTGGCTGCATTAAATACAGCGCAACAGTGCCCGCCCACTTTTCCCAGCCATCTTGGTTACTGAAGTGTTTTTCCCATTTGTTTTTTTCCATAGGGATTTCATAAAGTCCTTAATAAAAGAGTTGTGAGCCATGAACAAAAGCATCCAGCTCCGATGTGAATCACCTTACAAACTTTGATTAAAAAAAAAAAAGGATTTGAAAATCAGACAAAAAAAACAAAAGAACAAATCAGATTAAAAACGATGGAAAAATATAAAACCATTGATTTAAAGTTTTTGTAAAGTTATGAGGATAGGATCAATAAGCAAAAGTATATTGCAAAATATACAAGCAGTTTAAGAATGTAGGGAGACAGGGGCGTAGATTCCAGCGGGGATGGGGGAAGGTAACCCCACTCAATAATCAAAACAAGCAAGTACACCCCCCCATGATCAATGGAAACATGCAAATGCTTCCCGCTGCAACCCCCCAATGTTTAAGCCAAATCTATACGCCCTTGTAGGGAGATCTCCCTGGTAATATGTACTGTAAGGGGGTTTACGTTTTAGATGCTGTCCATACATTTATTTTGTACATATCAAATTGTACAGTTCAAATGTGTTAGAACGACACTTTACATACAAATACCTATGAATACAAATGCGATCACGAGAACAAAATAAATATTAGAAAAGCATGTTCATTCCATCATACATTTTAAAAATCATATTTACCCTCTGTCATTGATATACATTTATTGTTCACATCATTTAGGTCCTTCTCAAGGGTTAAATCCACTGGGGCTTTTTTAATTGGTTGAATTGTGGTCGAGAATCATCCTGATTGGTCTGTTCTTCCCCATGTGACCACATGAAACCACTCTCTGTCCAATCGGCTGCATTGCTCACACTGGCAGAATATGAAGTCCAAGGCCGTGGGCGTGGAACCTAATTTGGTTCCCGTGGTAACTAGTGGCGGTCATAGGCAGTGGCAGCAGTTGGGGGGGCGGAGCCTCTGGATGCACTATAATAATAGGGGGAACCTGAAAGTTAATAAGAAAGGAATGTACCATTTCAATCCACCATGAAAATGACTGAATATTTTATTATTTTGCTTTGTGATTTGGTGTTCAGGTGTTATACAATCTATAACTTTACAGATCTTGCGATACTTAAAGAAAATCCATCCAATCCCTGAATTGTTTGCAACAGCTTGCAGTCTTATTTTTGCAACATTTCCACATAAAATATAAACTTCAGCTAATCAGATATTCAAAATACACGAATCACTAGCTAATCAGATAATGTATTCATTAATGTACAGCAAACAATTGGTAAACAATATTTTTAACACGATTGCTCTGTCCTGATGATAAAATACACAAATATATTTTGCGTCATTTTTGCATTGAGCTTAATATTTGAATGCATAAGCGTATTTAGCTATTATGCATTAAAACGTGCCAAAATACCATAATTATATGATTACACCGGTAACACTTTATAATAAAGCTATACAGAATTTGTTAATATTAGTAAATGCTTAAGGTAATTAATTTTTACAGAATGTATTACTGTTAATCTTAATTTCAGTATATACTAGTAAATTTTTACATTTAAACTGCATATGTCAACAATAGTTAATGCATTATGAACTAACAATGAACAACATTTTTTACAGCGTTCATTAACTTTGGTTAATAAATTTACAATTGTTAAAACGGGTTAGTTTATATAATGCATTAACAAATGTTAACATATGCTAATAATGTACTAGTATGTAAAGAAATTAATATTAACCAATATTAATAAGTGCTGTAAAATGTTGTCCATTGTTAATTCATGTTTATTGTTCATGTTAATTAATGTTTTAAACTAATATTAATGAATACAAGTGTTACTGTTGCACCTGTAAAACCATAATACAGTAGTACAGTTTTATTAATTAAAAAGTTTTTTATTTTGTATTTTATCCCCTTTTCTCCCCAGTTTTGGCATGCCCAATTCCCACTACTTAGTAGGTCCTCGTGGCGGCGCGGTTACTCACCTCAATCCGGGTGGTGGAGGACAAGTCTCAGTTGCCTCCGCTTCTGAGACCGTCAATCCGTGCATCTTATCACGTGACTCGTTGTGCATGACGCCGTGGAGACTCGCAGCATGTGGAGGCTCATGCTACTCTCCGCGATCCACGCACAACTTACCACACGCCCCATTGAGAGTGAGAACCACTAACCGCAACCACGAGGAGGTGTCCCCATGTGACTCTACCCTCCCTAGCAACCGGGCCAATTTGGTTGCTTGGGAGACCTGGCTGGAGTCACTCAGCACACCCTGGATTCAAACTCACGACTCCAGGGGTGATAGTCAGCGTCAATACTCGGATGAGCTACCCAGGCCCCCCTTATTTATTTATTTATAGTTATGGTTAAACCAGTAAAACTTTACAATAAGGTTTTATTTGTTAACATTAGTAAATGCTTTAGGTATCATGAGCTAACAATGAACAGAGATTTTTTTTTCTGCATTATTAATCTTCTTTTCGTCAATTTACAATCGTTCGTTGTTAGTTCACAATGCAATAACTAATGTAAACATATACAACTTTATATGTTAATAGTGTAGTCCACTAGTATATGTTCAAATTAACATGATTCAAAATCATTATTAAGTGCTTTAAAAGAGTTTTGTTCATTGTTAGTTCATGTTAATGGTCCATGTTAACTAATGTTAACAACTTTATTGTACATATGGTTAAATAGTAAAATAAGTTAATCTTTTTTGATTTAGATGACCACAGTTTTACTGTAGTAAAAGTAACTGTAGGATTGATGTAGAAATAACTGTTGTAAGGTGACTGTGGTCTATTTTTGTCATGGACAGACGGTTTAACTTGACCATTCTGAGCTGTACTCACTCAATATTGCTTGGTTGCTGAATCTCCAGGCGTCGTTGTAGCTCGTGTACTGTGGATGGCTGTAGGGATTCCCTGAAAATTCACTCCCTGAAACAGAACACACACAGACGCATAAACAAATCTGCAGTTATCACATTGCACACAGATTACACTTCCTCCTCTTTTTTATGTATTTAAAGATAAATAGAAACTCCACTGAAAAGCAAACACCACTTTGGTTTTGTACTGTGCATTTTTATTTTGATTTAGAGCTTTAAAGTGAAGTGTTTCGTTTTTTGCACCATTTGTGTCACCAAACTGAACTGCAAAAATAATGACAAAGCCAAACAGATTTCTCAAACACTCACCATCCGAAATGTACATAGAGTACCTTTAAATATCAGCAAAACTGAATTTGTCAGGTATTTAACTTCGTTACATTGCACAAATATCTTTTCAACAGTTTTTTATTTATTTATTTTTTTTAGGGGGAAAAAAAATCACTCCAGCAGCAATGAAACATCCAAACATCCATTCGACCTGAATTTTATATATTTTATAAATATTAATTTCTTATCATTCAGCAGGGATCTAAAGACACTCACCAGGAACCATTCCAGCCAGTGTGGATGTTGGGTAGCTTCCCTGTCCAGTGGGCGGGACGTGAGGTGGATATCCAGGTAAGGTTGTGTTGGCCATATCCCGACCTGCACACACAAAACACAAAACACTTTTAATTCAGTTCAGTACAGGCCATAAGGGTGATACGCCATAATTATGAATAGTTTAAATGGTCCTATATCTAAAGAAATGGGAAGTTGACATCACATAATCTGCAGTATGACACGCTTTGATTTTAAACAACATTTGTCCAATTCTAGTATTATTTTGTATGCAGTTTGTATGACTTTATATTGAATTAGAGACTAAATTGAATATTTGTATAAAAAATAAATAAATAAAAAAAATACTTAATAATATGTGGAAATAGTCAATTATTTATTTACATTTTACAGTCACAGTTTATTTTAGTGTTCATGTTACTGTGTATTTACATAGGTAATTACTGAGTAATATAAATAAGCTACATGTAATTACTGTTTAATTATTTTGTAAAGTTGCTTGTTCTTAAATGTTGTTGTTATTAATATAGTAATTATTAATAGTAACATGAAATATGTATAACACAGACACTGTAAAATGACGTGTTACCCATTTTACAATAAGGTTTTATTAGTTAACATTAGTTAATAACATTAGTTAGTTCATATTGCATTAAATAATGTTAACATATACAACTTTTAATTTTAAAATGTATGAATAAATGCTGAAATTAACATTAAATAAGATAAGCAAATGCTGTAAAAGTATTGTTCATTGTTATTCATGTTAACAAATGGAAACTAACTGTTTAATGTTACTAATTGTTTCAAATATTATATCACTAAATATATCATTTCCAAAAGGCCAGTTTACATTTTGATGATCGGAAATTGTTCGAGGCCCTATTTGTTCTTCTAATTAAAATGAGAAAATGCACAACAAACAGCAGTAGAGTACATGATTGCACATTTTTAACTGATTCACCTTTAATGTTTACAGTACATACATTTTGTAGATTTGATTAATTAAAAAATAATGGAATCAGTTTTTGGTCATTAATATTGAACGTTACATAATCGACAAACCGCTGAGTTTCTGGCCGGGTTCGGGTCAGTTTTTCAAAGTATAACTTTGGGTTCCCTCTTGACCATTTCGCAGTCAGACTAGGATGGGACGATATGGCTCCAAAATTATATCTAGATATTTTTCCGCCTGTTGACGATATTTAATACCTCTATAATTTTTTTATTTGCTCAGAAATAACATAAGTGATTTTAAATCATAATTTTTAATTCATTCTTACAGCCATTGTAGAAACGTAGATTCAAAACATTTAAAGAAATAAAAATCTAGTTAATCCAGTTATTCATCAAATGAATGATATTTAATTTATAATATAATAAATACAATTTATATGCACCAAAAACAACAATACAGTGATAAAAATGCAATAAATACCTACACATTTGACAAAAAAAATATTTTGTGAATGAACAGGATGTGCAAAAAACTACAACTTCACTCACTTATATCTTATAGCCCAGTAGAATATTATGTATTATTGCTGAGTAAAGTTTATTATTATTATATGACACTGAATTATTATTATTATTATTATTATTATTATTATGAGGATTTATTTTATAAAATAGTAATATATTTCTGTCATATTTACTTCAACTTCATCTTGAGCTTTTATTTTGGCAGAAAACTGAAAGTGCACTGCAGTGTCAGCGTGTATTTTACCAGTTTGCCGTGTTCCTCATGACAAAATCTGGTGAAACGCTGTCACCTCCTTGATTACTGTGAGACTGTGTCGAGTTTTTAGATTTGTGCAATAACATTAAGTGGCTTTAACCTTGAGCGACCCCGTGTCCACATGCGTGGACGTTTTATTTTGGCTTCCCTATAAGCAACATGTAATTTAATTTAATTTAAATCGACTGATCTCAGTTCAGGAGACTCTGTGCTGTCAGTAAGGGGTTAAACTTTCATTTGACCAAACAACATGGCGTCGATGACAGCTGAGATTTTGTTTGGTTGAAATGCCAACAAAACTACATCTGGTAAGAAACCCAATTAACTTTTTACATTGAAACCTGTTTGAGTCAAAAGACTAGAGTCTCTAGTTTCATACGATGTGCCATTTTTATAATAAGAGTGATTTAACGTGAAACGGCATGCTGTTAAACACAGTCACCACGTACGTGGACTGTATGCTCGGTTTAAGTTAAAATATCCTATATTTACTGTACATTATCACACTGAGAATCAATGGGTTCATCCAAAAGCTGAACAGTTTTGCTTTCAGAGGCTTTATATGGAGTTAGGATGAAAATAAGGTGCATTTCTAACTGGAGACCAGTGCAGACAGACAGCACACTGGAGGTTAAGTCATTCACTAAATAGGGAGCAAGGGAGCATCCTATAGCTCTCTATGCAGCTGAGTGCATTCAATCCAAACTTCCTATTTAAAGTTCAATTTGAGGATGCAGATGATGTTTGGATCACTCAACATGTTTGGGACAATGATAATCAGTACATAGATTCAGAATTTATAATGTATCATTTTATTTTAACATGGTTGGCAGTGATTGGACGATGCTGGCCATTACTTTGAATCTGAATTAATTATGATAATTTCTGATTTAATGTCTGTAACGTCTCAAAAACATGAACAACCAACACTCCTGATAACATAATAAACAATTTAATCAAAAAATCTTTCTATAGCTTGGTATTATTTAAAATTTCACAATTTAAAATAATGTGGACATACATTTTTAGGAAAACAATTTGCTCTAGAAATTATTATATATATATATAGATATATTTTTGCTTGTTTATTAGGTGCTACTTGTTACGAATCAAAAAGGGAAATGGAAAATGCACACAGCAGTCACACTCGGGTCTCAGGAGGTTAAATGTTTGGAATTGCGCAAATGATAAACCTGAAACACTTTGCCTTCACAATGCATGTAAACTGCTCCAAGAAGGCTGAAATCAGAATATTATGAGCCCCACATCTGAACACAGAACAACGCGTCACACCTTAAACATTTTACCGTCCGTCTGGAGCCCCATTCAGTTGCAACTTGACAGCTAAATCTATAGAAAAAGAAAGCATTGTATATCAAAGGATTTATTCTATTCCTTTTTGTGATCAGAACAGAGAGCAGATGTACAGCAGGGTCAGACTGACCGGCCAATATCGGCCTCAGTGTCTCTTCCAGCACCAAGTAGCTCCACATTCAGAGCAGTAATTGGGGATGACGCTTGGCTGTCCTAGCCAACGGCATGAAGCCCCAACCCAGCCAAGCACTGAAGCCTGAAACCCCTCAGAAAGTGTGGTGCGGGTGTACTGGGGACGCTGGGGGAAATTTGGCCACCAGTTCAATTCTAATGAGCAGCACAGTCACCATTAAACTCAGCGAGTGTAATCCTGTTTGGACCAGCGAAGAGCAGATTTGACAATGACCAGAAAAAACATGCAGCACAGTGCAAAGGCTAAGCAGCAGTTAGGATGAAGTAAAACAAGATTAAACCATGACAAAAATCTTGACAAACGTGTTTGAATGATCTGATAAAGGATGTAATGTGAAGCCTCTAGGTTAAAATGAATGAATGTCATATTTAAATGAGATAGTATTGATTGGTTGATTGCTCTTACATGTACAGTTGTGTTTTGGTTGGCATAACGGTCATCTGTTATTGTTAGTCAGACACAAAATCTGGCATTTTCTTCTCTCTTGTTTCTCCATTAATGAATCAATTATGAACAGTTTGATCTAGACACTAACGGTTTTATAATCAGTCAATATTTTGGAATTTAAATGGTAATTCACTACACATTTAAATCACTAAAAAACTCTTAAATATAACGAATTTTGAACTTTTAAAAGCTGTTGAAATGAAGGAAACAACATAAAGCCGTAATGCTCTATGTTCAAATAGTGTGTATTCAAGTAGTTTTGGGTATGGTGTTAAAGGAATAATTTCTTTCATCATTTACTCACCCTCATGCCATCCCAGATGTGTATGACTTTCTTTCTTCTGCTGAACACAAATTAAGTTTTTTTTAAATAATATTTCATCTCTGTAGATCCATTCAATGCAAGTGAATGGTGACCAGAACTTTAAAGCTAAAAAAAATAAAAAAATAAAAAAAAAATCACACAACGGTAACTTAAAAGTAATCCATACGACTCCAGTGGTTTAATCCATGTCTTCAGAAGTGATATGATAGGTGTGAGTGAGAAACAGATCAATATTTAAATCCTTTTTTTTACTCTAAATCTCCACATCTGAATTCACATCTGATTTTTGGAGCTGCAAAGTTCTGGTCACCATTCACTTGCATTGTATGGACCTACAGAGCTGAAATATTCTTCTAAAAATCTTCATTTGTGTTCTGCAGAAGAAAGAAAGTCAAACACATCCGCGATAGCATAAGGGTGAGTAAATAATGAGCGAATTTTCATTTTTGGGTGCACTATCCCTTTATAGTTTACACATTTGAATGCTTATAAATTTTATGAATACAACTCAAAAAAGTAAAATGGTGCATTTTAGTTATTAGGATTTAAATTACATTATTTTATTGACCTGTAGGTCTTTATTATTTTAAAATTCTTAATAGTATGTATAATTTTTAATAATTAATCAACATACTTAGATGAAATTTTGTTATGCAGTTGGAATTAGTAAATCTTTAAAAAGCAAACGGCTAAAGCATTTTGTAAGTGAAGAGATCAGACTCTGCATACTTAAAATTTGAGTAAAATTTGTGAAATTATGTAGAATTTATTTAAATAGTAACATTTTTTATATGAATCTGAGAGTACTACATTTTTATTGGTAACTAAAATTATATTAAAAATTATTACAATTTTCCAAAACTCAAGGGGCGAAACAAATAAATAAAAAGTAAATAAATAATTATTTGAAACATTTAATATTACTGAGAAATATATATACTGTGTGTGTGTGCCTATTTTTAAGATTTTTCATAACAAAATTCCATCAACAAAATTAAATTAATAAAACTTATAATAATTATTTTATTTTATTTTGTTAAAGATTTCTCAATTCAATTGGATGGATTATTTATTTATTTATTTATTTATTTATTTATTTTTATGAAATTATTATTATTATTATTATTATTATTATTATTATTATTATTATCATTTTGTGTATGTATATAAGTAGAAAGTCTCTGCCTTTACTCCACCATGACAAAATATATGCTGTTTAAGCTGTATGACTCAAAATGGAGCAATACTTCAGTCTGATGTGGTTCATTCCACCTGTAATTACAGTAAAGAAAGAAAGTCTTAATTCCTGCTGTCATGGAGTCTGAAAGAGATACTGTGTAGTACTATATTCTTTGTCCTGAACACTTAATTAATGTCAGTAAAACACACGATATGTCTCCCTAATGACGCCACACTGAAACGCTCATCTCACAGCAGTGCTGTGAGCAAACGTGTGTTGCCACAAAAATAAAAAAATAAAATAACAGAATGAAGATATTGTGTTCGACTCCATCCTTTAGGGTTCCATTTGTTTGACTAGATACTGTCTTGTTTAAAGGTAAAGTTCACCCAAAAAACTAGAGCAACATGAAGGTGAGTAAATGTGTTTGGGTGAACTAATAGTTTCCATATAGATATGGGTCAAATTCCAGTGGAAAGTGAGCATGCCTATGCCCTACTCACTCTGAAGGGCAGAACTTGCATGGCTAGATGCATATGATGCAAACTACAGTGCAATGCAATGTTTACGTTGGCATATTTGATTTTTGTTTTTTGTCTCCAAATGTATAGCGTACTGATTTTCCTAAACCTCTGAAATCCGTTTGACCTTAGTATTATCTGGAAAAGTCAAAGGGTTTAAGTGCAAACACTTGCTTCAACGGCATAGCTGTATTCAATTTACCACGACAGGGACACCTTGATATCTCCAACAACGAGGATACAGGAAACTTTTGACCTCTATTTTCTACATTTAGGATGCAGCAATTTATCACCAGCCAAAAATCCGGCACCTTAATTAATTACGACTAAGCAAAAGATGTTTGTAGAGCCAAATTGCCCTAATTCCCTGGACGCACAGTGAAAGTCGTTTGTTATCAAATGTGTGCTCAAAGGTTAGTTTGATTTTTGTGAAAATGGAATAAGCATTAATTTGTATGACTGGAAGCGTGGTGCCCTCGAGTGAGGACATGGACTGCCAGTTTGTCAGGAGAGAGAGAAAGAGAGAGAGAGCCTTAAAATTCATAACATTTCCGAGCGGCTCTTTGCGTATAATTGGACTAAGCTCAGAGGACTCAGTGAACCGTAGCTTTTTAAATGCTTACAGTAAAACAAGCTGTCTAAAATCCGTGTTTGGAAAGCTTTACTATGAAGCTGTATCTTCCATAACGACAAGTTAAACTACAGCCAATCTACCCTTTTGAAGTAGTTTGCTGCACTATAAGCTTCTAACAAAAAGTCGATGCTATATATATATATATATATATATATATATATATATATACACACACACACTGTATATATATATTTACTGAATATACTGTATATACTAATTGTAAAATGTAGAGTTAAGTAGTCAGTAACATATGGCACAAATCCAATATTTTGAAACGCATCCTATTTTATTATTTAATATTTTATATATATATAATTTTATTTATTTATTTTTTATATTTTTAGCACATATTGGGGTCTTGAATTTTTATTTGCTGTGGCATATATATATATATATATATATATATATATATATATATATATATATATATATATATAATTAAATATTAAATAATAAAATAGGATGCATTTCAAAATATTGGATTTGTCATTTTAGTCATATTTTACATTTTTTATATAAAAAAATACATTTATAAATTAAAATGTATGTTTTTATTTATTATTAGTTTTATTACAATTTACTAATTTTTTTTTTTAATTATAAACAAACATTTTATTATAATTTATATAACAAAGTATGAAAATTATGATTTGTATACTCTGTTAATATCTTTATACATAGTATACATATACATATTGTTCATACTATCCATCCATCCATCCGTATATAGATGACAGAACCAACTGTTTTTACATTAATAATAGTTCATATTAGGATTTTAAGTTTTGCTCGATGTGTTCAGTCATTTTAAACCCTTTTTCACTGGATGGTGTCTCTGCAGGTAGTAAGCAGTTTTAATAGGATAAACAGAGGACACAATAGATGTGTATCTGTAAGGTATTCACAGTTCACCAAGAATCCCATCTCCTCTGGCAATGAATGCTTCATGAATCATTCATTTTTAATAGATTATGCAAATGAACTTGCATAAAATCAACAAGATCAATAACTGTGGTCATTTTAATTGGGGTTGGAAAACACTTTAAGGATGAGTGTAATCTGTGTTTCTTTTCCCGTAAAGGAGCTATTCATCTGAAAGTTGGATCTCAGCCTAAACATGCAAACTCATTTAAAAATCTTTAAAAATCGTTTCCAATCTGGCTTCGGAATTTCTATTCAGTGCATTTATCATGTGTTTTAAATAGGAATACATTTATATTTGGGTGTTTTTCAACTTCGGGCACTTTTAGCACAATGGATTTATGATTTATAGAAAGTAAAGTCTTGTTAAAACATTTTTCATACTCAATTTTTTTTTGTTGGCTAACAATGTCCATCAGTCTACGTACAGTACGTGCACCACAGTAACATTTCCAGCACTTCTCAAATTCTGTATTGTGTTTAATTGAATTATATTTTTAATGTTTTTAAATTAAAATGACTGACTCCTTAATCTATCGAAATTATAGAAACCCCCATTAAGGGTTAGTTCACCCCATGAATAAAGATTCTGTCAGTATTTATTTACACACATGTTGCTCCATTAAGCATATAAGTAGCGTCCGTCCCCATTCACTTTAATTGTATGTAAAAAAATAAAAGAAATAAATCTGCGTTAACATTCTGGCTTTAGTGCTGCACAGAAGAAAGAAAGTCATATGAATTTGAAACAACATGAGGGTGAGTAAATGGTGACATAATTTTCATTTTTTGGGTGAACTATTCCTTTAAGTTCTGCATAAATACCTTATTAGTATACACACAAACACATGCACGATTACAACACTAACCTATCTCATTAGTACAAGCAACTACACAAATCTGTGGTACTATAAACCTACAATTATACCTTCATTACAAACCCACATTCTCTCCAGTGTATCTCTCTCTCTCTCTCTCACATACACACACACACACACATACACACACACACACACACACACACACACACACGCACACACAGTACAAGCTATGATGACTTCTGTATAATTATGTGAATTTGAATAAAAGCGGTGTATATTTATCTTTGACCTGAAGACGATCGTAAAACTGTCAGTAAACTTCCCACATTTCACATTAATAACTGGCACAACAAGCAAGCTACACTACGTTTTAATTAACCGTCCCATCATTTATTTTTAGCGCGAGTGGGCGAGTGAGAGAGAGACAGAGAAACAAATACAGCACGTTCTCTGTCTGCCATGAGCAAATGATGAATTTGTTTATGTAAATGCTAATATTTGATATCATTTTGAAGCTCAGAGCTTTGATAGAACAGCACAAGGAACAAACATCTTCTGTGTAACAGCTCGTTAGCTTCAATGTCGCAACTTTCTGCCGTTGGTTTCATTATGTAACATTACGAGAGCAAAATCACTTCACTGGAAAACTTTTTCAGAAGTTTATAGGATGAACAAACTAGGTAAAAAGGTCCAAGTGACCAGCATTTGAAGAATGTGGCACGGGCATCTTTGTTATCAAGACACCCATTTCTCAAGTTTTATATGTCGAAAACAAGAGACTTGTTGACAGAATGCATGTGTGCTTGATTGCAATGATTTACAGTCAACATGATGGAATGAATTTCTGGAAATGGAAGAATTGTATTCTTGAGATTATTTAGCCATGTACAAATTATTTTGCATAAATTAGGTATAGTAACATGATTCTGTGAGTCTAGGTTGCTATTTAGCCATTCGAGTCCAACGTGATGGGGGGCAAAATATAGGTGTGAGACAGATCAGGTGATCTTACCTACAGTGTAGCTCTGTGACACGCTGGGGCCCAGGTCAGAGGTCATGCTGGACGATAAATTGGGTTTGACTTCCTCCAGGCCTGTGTTTAATGCAGGGAGGCTGTACTCACTTGCCTGTAAATCAGAGGAACAACTCTTACTAATCGTCATGTAACCATCACTCCACCCAAACCTTTGATTTATCAGCATTAATATGGTGTGCCATAATGTTTTTGATAAAGCAATAAAGAATGAGAGGTGCTTTATTGTCAAGCTACTCTTTAGAAAAAGTAATTAGCTGCACTACAAGCTACAAACAAAAAGGTACCTATTGAAACTATTTAAGGATGGTAATTTAAATATGCAACTATCAGGTGATATTATTTAAGATTGCAATCAGAAGTCTAATGAATAAAGTTATATAGTTTGGTCTATGTAAATGTAGTTATATCAACATTTTATTACTAAATAAAACAAGAAAACACTATTTTATATAACTAAATCAAAAATATTGTGATAAACTGCAACATTTGACTAAATATTTTGCTTCAAAAAGGAAGCGAACTTATTCTGCGTGAGGGCTCAAGAGAATCAAGAATCATTTAATTGAACTGCTTTATTTATATGAACCGACCAAATGAATCAATTCACTAAATATAGTTATATTAATAATTTAAAAACAAATTTTGGGGGGATTTTTCCCCTTTTTCTCCCAATTTGGAATGCCCAATTCCCAATGTGCTTTTAAGTCCTTGTGGTGGCATAGTGACTTGCCTCAGTCCGGGTGGTGGAGGACGAATCCCAGTTGCCTCCGCGTCTGAGACCGTCAACCCGCACATCTTATCACGTGGCTTGTTGAGCGCGTTGCCACGGAGACATAGTGCGTAAGGAGGCTTCACGCCATCCACCGCGGCATCCATGCACAACTCACCATGCGCCCCACCGAGAGTGAACCACATTATAGCGACCACGAGGAGGTTACCCCATGTGACTCTAACCTCCCTAGCAACCGGGCCAATTTGGTTGCTTAGGAGACCTGGCTGGAGTCACTCAGCACACCCTGGGATTCAAACTAGCGAACTAGAGAACTCCAGGGGTGGTAGCCAGCGTCTCTTACCACTGAGCTACCATGGCCCCCCATATTTATCATTTTAAATATAGTTACAGTAAATATCGTCCTAAATATACTAATGTATTAATAAGATCATTATTGCATTTGTTAAGATTCAGAAAAACAAAGAAGGCTATATATCTCAATTAAGGTGTAAAATTGAACATATTAATACTAAATAAATACACCAAATAAAACACACTATTTTTACATAACTGAGTTGAAAACATAGTGATAAACTGTAGCAAATCACTAAAAGTGAACTGATCCTGTGCAGGTGCTCAAGAGAATCAGGAATCATTTGAAATTCTTTATTTATATGAACGGTTCAAATGATTCAATTCACTAAATATACTTATGTTTTTATTACATCTTTATTGCTTTTGTGCCATGTAGATTCAGATTTAGAATAACAAAGTAGGCTATATTTCAATCAGGGCGACAACATAAAATTGAACATATAAACACTAAATACAAAAAATAAAAAATAAACTAAAATATTTTGCTTCAAAAAAAGAAGTGAACTGATTCTGCACAGGGGCTCAAGAGAATCAGGAATCATTTATTTGAACTGCTTTATTTATATGAACAGTCCAAATGAATCAATTCACAAATGCATAGTTATATTTATCATTTTAATATTACATTTATCAGTTATATTTATCATTTTAGGCTATGTCTCAATCAGGGTGGCAACATTCAGTTGAACATATTCATTCTAAATGCAACTAATTAAACTAGAAAAACACTAGTTTGTATAAATGAGTCAAGAACATAGTAATAAACCGCAGTAATTCATTAAAATAAAGTCTGCGCGGGGGCCTGGGTAGCTCAGTGGTAAAATACGCTGGCTACCACCCCTGGAGTTTGCTAGTTCGCTAGTTCGAATCCCAGGGCGTGCTGAGTGACTCCAGCCAGGTCTCCTAAGCAACCAAATTGGCCCGGTTGCTAGGGAGGGTAGAGTCACATGGATTAACCTCCTCGTGGTCGCTATAATGTGGTTTGTTCTCAGTGGGGTGCATGGTGAATTGAGCGTGGTTGCTGCGGTGGATGGTGTGAAGCCTCCACACGCACTATGTCTCCATGGCAACATGTTCAACAAGCCACGTGATAAGATGCGCAGGTTGACTGTCTCAGACGCGGAGGCAACTGGGATTTGTCCTCCACCACCCGGACTGAGGTGAATCACTATGTGACCACAAGGACTTAGAGCGCATTGGGAATTGGGCATTCCAAATTGGGGGAAAAAGGGGGAAAAATCCCCCCCCCCCCCAAAAAAAAGTCTGCACAGGTGCTTAAGAAATTCAGGAATAATTTATGTGAACTAGGACATTTATATGAACAAATCGATCCACTAAAATGAATTGACTTCCCAATGCTACATAGAAGTGAATCATTTTTTAACCAACTCATTTACATGAACTGTTTGAATGAACCGATTCACTTAAGTGATTTGGACTTCCCAACTTTACGAAAGAGGTTTAGAAATAGCACAGTTGATTAATCCATCGAGTCATTTGTTTGGGAATCAGACAACACTGGTTGCACTGCGGTTGTGAATACACTAAAAAGAACCAGCTCAAAAGAGTCACTTGTTTGGGAACCAGACTACACTGGTTGTGCTTTATGTCTTGTGCTATAGATTCAGTAGTGGTTCTGCGACGGCATAAACTGTTGGAAGGAACCGATTCCCTTAAGTGATTTGGACTTCCCAACACTACAAGAGAAGTGGATTTGATTACTCCCTTGGCTGTATCGCTACGTGTGACATATGTACAGTTTTGTGATGCTACATGTTGGAAAAGCTACACTGTTGTGAATATAGCTGAACTACTAGTTAGTGGCGTCACTACTTTCACTACTAGTTACTCCCCATCACTTTTCACAATATTGCACAGCTACTCGTAACTTAATACATTTTCGCCTGGTGGACAATACAACAAGCATAGAAATCCCAAAGACTGACATTGAATAATCAATCTAGGTGCCCACCTATCAACCTGGAACACCCCGGCAACCACATAGCAACACCCTGGCAACCATCAAAAACACACTAGCATCATGCCGGTTTTGCATCGTGACTCGCGGTTTCTTCAGAAAACAATCTCGTTAATGATGAAGTAAAAATGAAGTATTTTCTGTTGTTAAGGCCTGGAACCTCCGTTACAGCAAAAGGGCCTGACGCAGAAATGACACTGATAAGATTTATGATTTTCACAACCCCCTTCCTTCCATCACAGACCTGCTCCTCAGACCGTGTCAGCAGATGGGGGGTATTTAAAAAAAAAACTCTTTTGTTATTTAATGAGATGAGACTTCCGGCGTCTATGTGTTCAGAATGTCTGTCCACAGTAAATGTGTGTGTGTGTGTCACAGGGAAGGCCTCTGACCTCAGTCATGTCTGTCTCTATCACAGATAAACTCTAATTGTAGGCTACAACTGTTTGTGGCAACCGTGCCTGATGTTGTGCTCTTTTCAGAGGAGTCTGTGGAGCAGAACAGGGCTTTTCTCATGCAGATGGAGGGACGTGTGAAAAGGATGAGCACATGGCTGGCAGAAGTGTGGGAGGAGAGAACCCATCACATTTAGCATCTCCAGAATGACTTTTTAATGCCCCTAAACACAACCAAGACACTCTGTTCCAAAACCTAGTGAGCTGCCTACATAGGCTGCTCCTTTTTAGGTTAGGTATCTTCATTGCGACAAGTTCTGTGAAAAAATAAAAATAAAAATAAAAATCGAGCCAAGGTGGGCAAAGCTAAATAAATTTAGTCTAAATTTACTTCTAATAAATAATTTATTCAGTACCGAAAAGTATAAATAAGAATAAGTAATAGGCAATAATCTTATAGATAAATAATGCAAAAAGGTACAAGTATACCTAATATTTGTTTGTGTTATGCATATTTATGGTTACATTTTATGGAGTATAGCATATTTGCATATTTGTATGCAAATGGTGCCAAAGCTTAAAATATTCAAGTTGACATGAAAGATCAGAAGACAAGGCAACAAGAAAAAATGTAGGACGAAACATTATTCTATCTATCCAGAACTGAAAAAAATATTAATGAAAAAAGTTAATAATGCATTCAATACCAAACATTATCAATAAAACATTAATAGAAAATAATTATGTAGATAATAATCGAAAAAGGCACTATTATACCTAATATTTGTGTGTTATATAGTTTGTAGTATTGCATATTTGTATGCAAAAGGTGTCAAAATATTCAAGTTGTCATGAAAGATCATTCGCAACTCACTGGCATATTTATGACATAAACAGGATATTTAACAAGAAAAAATGTAGGACGGAACTTGATTATATGCATTGGGAATTTTAAAAAAAGATTAATAAAAAAAGTTCAGTGCAATTATTAGATTTAATTAATTATTCATTCAATACGGAAAAGTACCAAGAAAAATTTAATAGATAATAATTTAATAGATGATAATCTAAAAAGGCACTATTATACCTAATATATGTGTGTGTTTTGTATTTTTATGGTTACAAGAGTATTGCATATTTGCATATATTTGTCAAAGCTTAAAATACTGAAGTCAACATGAAAGATCATTCACAACCCATTTTACTTTCGTAATGTGATGTAATTTTGAAAGAAACAGGATATTAATGAAGAAGAAACGTAGGGCAGAACTTATAAAAAATATGAATAAAATAGTTTGCTGTAGTGGTAAAATACGCTAGCTACCACCCCTGGAGTTTGCTAGTTCGCTAGTTCGCTAGTTCAAATCCCAGCACGTGCTGAGTGACTCCAGCCAGGTCTCCTAAGCAACCAAATTGGCCCGGTTGCTAGGAAGGGTAGAGTCACATGGGGTAAACTCCTCGTGGTCACTATAATGTGGTTCGTTCTCGGTGGGGCGCGTGGCGAGTTGAGCGTGGATGCCGCGGTGGATGGCGTGAAGCTTCCACACCTGCTACGTCTCCGTGGCAACGTGCTCAACAAGCCAAGTGATAAGATGCGCAGATTGACGGTCTCAGACATGGAGGCAACTGGGATTCGTCCTCCGCCACCCGGATTGAGGCGAATCAATACGCGACCACAAGGACTTAAAAAGCACATTGGGAATTGGGCATTCCAAACTGGGAGAAAAAGGGGATAAAATTGAAAATTAAAATTAAAAAAAATAATTGTTTGCTGTAATTATTAGATTAATTAAATATATAATTACTGAAAAATATCAATAAAAAGTTAATAGACTATAATCAAGTAGATCAAATAGATAATCTAAAAAGGCACAATTATACCTAACATTTATGTGTGTTTTGTATTTTTATGGTTACTAGATAATGGCATATTTACATATTTGTATTCAAATAGTATCAAAGCTTAAAATATTAATGTCAACATGAAAGATCATTCACAAGTAATTTTGCTTCCGTTGTGTGACATATTTCTGAAAGATGATTGTTAATGAGAAAACAAATGTAGGGCATGAACTAATCCTGATTATTTAAAAAAAAAAAATATCAAAAACATAATTCATGTAATTATTAAATTCATTAAATAATTCATTTAATACAGGAAAGTATCAATAAAAAATTAATAGAAAATAATCTAATAGATAATAATAGATTATCTAATAATAATCATTTAATGGATAATCATTTAAAAAAGTACTTTTTTACCTAATATTTGTGTTTTATGTATTAATGGTTATTAAAATACTGCGTATTTGTATGCAGTAGGTGTCAGAATTTTAAAGACGACATGAAAGATCATTCACAGCCCATTTTACTTCGGTAATGTGACGTATTTCTAAAAACAGGATATTTAACGAGAAAAAAATGTAGACTGGAACTTAATTCTATCCATCGGAAATTGAAAAAAATTATTAATAAAAATGTATTAATGTAATTATTGGATTATTGCGTCATTAGCAACATACTAATGATAAATACTACTGAAATCAATTTTGAGTCGAGTTTTCAGGATTGCCTATTTAAGGGCACGTCCACACTAATAAGTTTTCGATCGAAAACGTATTGATCTTGCACCGTTTACACCTTATGCAACATTTTCCACCACCGAAAACTGAGAACTTCCGAAATGCTTTACATAACCGCATACTTTGGAAAACGATGATGTTAAGAAACTGAAAATGTCAGACTTAAATGTATTAGTGTGGACGTGGCCTAAAGCATTCCCAATCGTCATTTATGAGGTTCAATTTCAGTGAAGGTGTTGCCTTTAGAAGAAGACAGCAAGGCAGCTCACTAGGTGTTGGAACAGAGCCACTAACTTAGAACTTGAGAGAGAGAGAGAGAGAGAGAGAGAGAGAGAGATAGAGAGATAGAACGGTGGTCTGGTTTCGGGATAGAGGGGAAAAAAGAATGAAGGTCTATGAAGTGGGAAAATAGTCTGATTAATCTTGCTTTAAATTAAAACTGATTTTTCTAGAGCGTTCTGTTCCCCCATTTTTTTCCCTCAAAGGCTCTCTGTGTTCCCTTTGTCTTTTCTTCCTTCTTTTTAATACCCTCTTTGATGGCCTTTGTGATTGCGAGTCATTTCCAATTCATATTGGTATTGATCTTGCAGTGAAAATCAGTTTTGTAATTAGCTGCAAATTAGGCCTTCTTCTGGAGGTGAGTGCTGTCGGCCTGATTAATCGCTGGAGTAATGTCTCCCGATCGCACCCAAATTAAAATGAACTCAATTAGGCTGTTCCCTTTGCTTTATGGCACCGACTCGTATGTTCGGGGAGAGAAATTAATCGTCACTTGTTGTTCAATAGTCTAATGAATGTACATAAAGGTTATCCATTATAATAAACCCAACACTTTTAATAAGAAATTGTACATAAAGGGTTTCATATGCTTGTGTTTGTGTGTGTGTGCATTATGAATTATTAACATTGATCTTTTGTGTGTGTGTGTGTGTGTGTGTGTGTGTGTGTGTGTGTGTGTGTGGGGGGGGGGGGGGGTTCTTAGCTTAGCTATGAGGGGTTTAGACGTAACTTTAGAGTTTGTGTTGAGCCTCTGGGTGGTGATGTGGTGTGGCTCAGAGGAAAGTGGGTGGTTGCTCACCTTGTGTTGTTTTTCCATTAAATTTATTTTTATTTCCATCAGAAAATTAATAAACGTATGGAGTTCTGCTCTTTGATCCTCAATGCATCATACAGCACCACTGCAACTCTAGCGATTACTGTTACACGTATACGGCCAATTAACACACAGAGACATAAACAGAAAACCACAAGCACCATTGGTCGCATCTTTTAAAAAATACTTAGCATAGTACCAATGTAATTCCATGGTATTTTCTTAGTACCTTGGAGTACCGAGTACGCAAATATCATAGTGCATGAATGTGGTAATAATTTATTACCATAGTATATATCAAAGTACCATGGTATTATCTTCTGATGCCATCATTGTACCATCATACTGCCACAGTCATTCTTTATAAGGGTAAATAGGCCTAAATATCCAAATATATTCCCATTGTCAGTGCTATAATTGTATTTTTGACATAGTACTTTGGTAAGATCATGTTTTTTAAGACATGTACCATGACAGTACCATGGGATTAAGATAAGTGCAATGGTAATACCCTGGTAAATGAATGTGACAATAATTCAGTACCATGGTATTACCATTTGCTACATCATTATACCTTGGTACCACTACAGTATTTCTTTGTAAGGTCAAATATGCCTAAATAATTATATATCCCTAGTACTATCATGGTTTTTGGGACACTACCATAGTAATACCATGGTTTTTAGACATGATTTTTTTTTTTTTTTTTTTTTTTGTAATTCATTGGAGTACCATGTGTGTAAATATCATCGTATATCAATGTGGTAATAATTCACTACCACAGTATATATCAAAGTACCATGGTATTCTCTTCTGATGCCATCATTGTACCATCATACTGCCACTGTACGTCTTTATACGGTTAAATAGGCCTAAATATCCAAATATATTCCCAATTTCAGTTGTGCCATTGAATTTTGAACATAGTACCATGGTAAAAGCATGGTTTTTAGACAGGTACCATGACAATGCCATGGGTTTAAGATATGTACAATGGTAATACCCTTGTAAATGGCTGAGTTAATCATTCAATACCACAATATATATCATAGTACCATTGTATTACCATCTGATGCCGTCATTGTAAGTGTAAATACACCTAAATACCAGTATATTTCCCAGATGCAGCCATGAACTCACCAGCTCTGGTTTGATGTGATCTGAACTGGGAAAGACGTCAGGGAATGTTGGCCTCTCGAACACTCGGTCCAATGCTTCTATCTGCTGCTGGGTGAAGGCATCTGCTCGTAGATGTTTTCTCAAGCTTTCCACACTGCCTTGAGAATCACTGCTCTGTGCTGAACCCTCTGAACCATCTACAGACAGACAAAACAGCATTCTAGACACTTCTGTGCTGTTTGTAGGTGAAAGCAATGTTGTAGAACAGCTACAAGATCTTATGAACCAAACGAGAGTTCCAAGAGATCCCTTCGAGATTGCTAGACCTTAGATTGAGAGAAAACGGTTTGTTCTACAGAAAGAGGTTCAGGGTTGGAGTCTTATTGATCTTATGGTCTTCAGACCACTCATAAACATTGCATTGGTCTGAGTCTTGGTCTTGGTGTCTTGGTTTGGGTTTCAAATCATACTTGGTCTAGATTTGGGCCTCATAATTCAGTATCTTGCTCTGGTATGGGTCTTGGCTAACCAGAGGTATATAGTAACGAAGTACAAAAGTTTGAAATATTTCTGCTTTAATCAAGTTGACATTTACTTCTCTACATTTTGAAGAAAAAAATAATACTTTTACTCCGATACATTCCTCCAGACCCTTTTGTTACTTTTGCACCTGAACATCACAAAAAAATAACACTGCCACAAATATAAACTGCATGCGTCTCAGTGATAGTGATGTCTGATTCGCAAATGAATCGTTGGAGTCGAATCTTTTGAATTTGATTCTTTTGAATCGGTCAAATCGTTCAAAAAGTGGATAGAACAATTCATTTAGCGAATCGATTTGCGAATTCAAATCAAAATCATGAGGGGAACCCTGGAAAAGGCGTGTTGTGTAGGGACGGACAAGATTGCTTATTTTCTTTTTGATCTGATACCAAGTACTACAAAGGCCAATATCGCAGATATCGATACCAATACGATTTTTGAGGATAAATAGGGTAATTTTATCCATTTAATATTGTAAAATAAAAGCCATCTATTTTTAAATGTATAGGCCTAAACTGCAAATAATCAGATCTATTTTTGTTAATAATTTATTAACAATGATTTGGTTTATGAATATTTTAACAGATTTTAAATTGAAATAAAATACATTTGAAGAAAAAATATCAATTATATCAAATGAGCGCAACAGTCAAAAATAAAAGTCTCGCTGTAAACTTGAAATTCTTGAAAGAAATGTTGGCATAAATAGTTTGGAATAATCTGATTCTTTTTTGAAAAATAAATTGTAAAACAATTTTGTTTAAAAATATTTAATAAAATATTTAAAATTATATATATATATATATATATATATATATATATATATATATATATATATATATATATATATATATATACAGGTGCATCTCAATAAATTAGAATGTCGTGGAAAAGTTCATTTATTTCAGTAATTCAACTCAAATTGTGAAACTCGTGTATTAAATAAATTCAATGCACACAGACTGAAGTAGTTTAAGTCTTTGGTTCTTTTAATTGTGATGATTTTGGCTCACATTTAACAAAAACCCACCAATTCACTATCTCAAAAAATTAGAATATGGTGACATGCCAATCAGCTAATCAACTCAAAACACCTGCAAAGGTTTCCTGAGCCTTCAAAATGGTCTCTCAGTTTGGTTCACTAGGCTACACAATCATGGGGAAGACTGCTGATCTGACAGTTGTCCAGTAGACAATCATTGACACCCTTCACAAGGAGGGTAAGCCACAAACATTCATTGCCAAAGAAGCTGGCTGTTCACAGAGTGCTGTATCCAAGCATGTTAACAGAAAGTTGAGTGGAAGGAAAAAGTGTGGAAGAAAAAGATGCACAACCAACCGAGAGAATCGCAGCCTTATGATTGTCAAGCAAAATCGATTCAAGAATTTGGGTGAACTTCACAAGGAATGGACTGAGGCTGGTGTCAAGGCATCAAGAGCCACCACACACAGACATGTCAAGGAATTTGGCTACAGTTGTCGTATTCCTCTTGTTAAGCCACTCCTGAACCACAGACAACATCAGAGGCGTCTTACCTGGGCTAAGGAGAAGAAGAACTGGACTGTTGCCCAGTGGTCCAAAGTCCTCTTTTCAGATGAGAGCAAGTTTTGTATTTCATTTGGAAACCAAGGTCCTAGAGTCTGGAGGAAGGGTGGAGAAGCTCATAGCCCAAGTTGCTTGAAGTCCAGTGTTAAGTTTCCACAGTCTGTGATGATTTGGGGTGCAATGTCATCTGCTGGTGTTGGTCCATTGTGTTTTTTGAAAACCAAAGTCACTGCACCCGTTTACCAAGAAATTTTGGAGCACTTCATGCTTCCTTCTGCTGCCCAGCTTTTTAAAGATGCTGATTTCATTTTCCAGCAGGATTTGGCACCTGCCCACACTGCCAAAAGCACCAAAAGTTGGTTAAATGACCATGGTGTTGGTGTGCTTGACTGGCCAGTAAACTCACCAGACCTGAACCCCATAGAGAATCTATGGGGTATTGTCAAGAGGAAAATGAGAAACAAGAGACCAAAAAATGCAGATGAGCTGAAGGCCACTGTCAAAGAAACCTGGGCTTCCATACCACCTCAGCAGTGCCACAAACTGATCACCTCCATGCCATGCCGAATTGAGGCAGTAATTAAAGCAAAAGGAGCCCCTACCAAGTATTGAGTACATATACAGTAAATGAACATACTTTCCAGAAGGCCAACAATTCACTAAAAATGTTTTTTTTATTGGTCTTATGATGTATTCTAATTTTTTGAGAGAGTGAATTGGTGGGTTTTTGTTAAATGTGAGCCAAAATCATCACAATTAAAAGAACCAAAGACTTAAACTACTTCAGTCTGTGTGCATTGAATTTATTTAATACACGAGTTTCACAATTTGAGTTGAATTACTGAAATAAATGAACTTTTCCACGACATTCTAATTTATTGAGATGCACCTGTATATATATATATATGTATATATATATATATATATATATAAAATGTCCATCAAATCAAATAATAATTTTAATAATAATAATAAAAAAATAAATACATTTAAATAAAATACTTTTATATCAAAAGAGCGCTGTCTGCAACTGCTTGTGTCTTTCTGTGCATTAAGTTTAGCGGAAGGAGAAATAGATCCAATCATATGCTATTTGCTTATATACTTTATTTTCTGTCACTGAGTCTTATGATACGCAAAACACATGGTAGATAAGTAATAAATGAAAAAAAACACTAGTTACTAAAAACATTTTGTATCGATATTTTTATGTGAGTATTGATCCTCTTGATACAATATCGGTGTCTGAGGTATCGATACTATCCATTCACCCATCCCTAATGTTGTGTCTACTTCAGAATCTGAAGAGAATAACTGCTCGTGCACGTGAGTTTTTGGGTAGAAATGAACTGATACGTTCTCAAATACTGATGAAGTTATTGCTTGATAAGATTTGTTCACATCTCCCTCGAGAACTGTTCATATGTATAATATTTACGAGGTCAATAAAATGCGATTACCATTTATATTTAACCAAGATACCATATGTATGAATGAGTTGCGATCATCAAAATGTCTAACAGTAACATTTGCAAAAACTATTAAACCCTTAACCACGAGTCTGTGTGGTATCTTGACCCCACACTTTAAACACTTTTGTTGCATGTGTGTTTATATGTTCAGACTGTGTTTGAAGCTCATCTCCCTTGTTTTCTGCAGTAGTTGAACGCTGATTTGATTCTCCAGCGTCTCTTTATTCTTGAGTCGACACACACATTGAAGAAAACCTCTGCTGTTATTGTTCTCTCACTTTACCGGTTTAACAACGCTCCACAAACACTGCACTTTTCCTCGGTCGTCCTCTGACCTGATTACCCTTGGCAAGAGTGGAAGATTCCCTCACATCTTCTCTCTCTCTCTCTCTCTCTCTCTCTCTCTCTTTTCTTTCTCACCCCGGCAAAACGCTTTAGAGGGCCTTTAAATATCTTCACATCCTGCATGCTCTGGAAAGTCGCATCTCCCTTACAAATCTGTCACTCTAAATTTGTGGCATATTATGTTCTCGGTGCGGCCCACAGGTACAGTGATGTATGACATGCTCAACCTCTATTGATTGCCCCAACTTAGAGAGAGAGAGAGAGAGAGAGAGAGAGAGAGAGAGAGAGAGAGAGAGAGAGAGGAGCGGGGGAAGGAGAAAGAGAGACAGAGTAAATCCATGTGAACAGTGCATGATTTTAATGGTCCTTCATGATTTTTGCTTGTCAGATTGTAAAATAAGACCATAATGAGATCTTGTACATAGCAGACTGTGTGTAATCAACATTTTTATGTAAGACTGTATGATTCGTTGAATATTTGACAGTGGTAACTAGGCATTTTAGGTTACCTGACTGCATCACATTCAGATTTCCATTTGTTAACATTAGTTAATGCATTATATATCATGAACTAACAATGGACAATATATTTTTACAGCATCCATTAATCTTTGTTAATGCTAGTTAATAAAAATACAATTGTTCATTGTTGGTTCATAGTGCATTAACTAATGCAAACATATACAACTTTTTATTTAAAAAATGTATTAGTATATGTTGAAATTAACATAAACCAAGATTAATAAATGCTGTAGAAGTATTGTTCATTGTTAGTTCATGTTAACTAATGCTGTTAACTAATCGTAACAAATGAAACCTTACTGCAAAGTGTTACCAGATTTCCTCAGTTACAAATGGAATTAAAATGGAAAAATAAATTGCGCTAATTTTAGCAATGTTTTGCATAGTAAAGAAATAAACAACAACAATAATTTGGGTATTCTGGAGTAAGTTTTGTCTGGGGAATAGAGAACGTCATGGATTGTTGTGAATTTCTTTAGAGCGAATTCTGGATTTATAATAATAATACGATATTGATAGAACGACTGGATCACTAAAAAATATTACTTTCAGAATCAGTATCTTTGTTTTGTTTTCCAGTAGAAATAACACCTTTACAAGAATGTAAATTTACTTAAAGTAATGTTCCAGCTCCCACACATGTTAAGCTCAATCAACAGCATTTGTGGCATAATGTTGACAAAAATATTTGACCTGCAAATATTGCAGGAATACGAAGGCACTTACAATGGAAGTGAATGGGGCCAGTTGACAAACGCTAATATACACACTGTTTCAAAAGTATAGCCACAAGACATAAATATTATACATGTTTACATGATTTTAGTGTGATGAAATCACAAACTAAGCTTATCTGTGTAGTTATATCCAATACCGAGATTACAGGGGTTTCGTTCTCATGGCAACAAAGTTGTATTATAGGATACAAATTTAGAAAAATAAGCTAAATAAGTAATTGTATCACTTTAAAATCATGTTAACTTGTGCGATGTGTATGTCTTGTGGCTATACTTTTGAAACAGTGAGTATTTTAAATGTTTATAGACTGGCCCCATTGACTTCCATTGTAAATGCCTCACTGACTACATTTCCATTGACACCAGAATGCGGCTTATTGTGAGAAAGCAGTGTTCCCGTTTACATGCACTGTATAAGCGGCGTACTCTTACTCCTGTGCACATGCGGCTCGATCAGTAAGCAGCTTTCTCCACAGCAACGTAATTTCCCCGTGACACTTACATCGAATATCGAGCATAGTATCCGAGGAAGACTACATTATTTTATTCTCCGTTGCTTCGCTTTATTTCCAGATAATCCAGAGTTGTTGCTGTGCTTGTTTCCTTAACTTTCCATCATGACCTGCAGCCAGGGGTGGACTGGGAAGAGAAATCGGCCTGGGATTTTACATAGAATCTGGCCCAAATGTTGTTGACCGGGGGGAAGGGGTCGCTGTCCTTTTCTGCATATCGCTGCACCATTTTGTGTCCCGTTCTGCATAACGCAGCAGCCCATTTCAGCTTATCGCGGCCCATTCGGCCCCGTTTCGTGGCCGGCCCTTCGGGAAAAGTCCCGGTTCTCCCGGTGGCCAGTCCGCCCCTGCCTGTAGCGGAATTGCGCTTCAATAGTGGGGTTTCCCTCTAACGTAAAACTCCGGGATTCCTCGATGTATGGCCGCATATTCACAAATGTGAGGGACTGTCAGTATTTTACATTGGTGTGTATAAATGGGTATAATTTATGCATTCTCGTTTATGTGACGTTTCAGAACGCCGCTTTCTGCAAAAACCCTGGAGTAAAACGCTTTAAGTGCATGTAAACGTGGTCACTGTAAGTGCAATTTTTGCTTTTTTTTTTTTTTTGCTTTTTTTTTTTTTTTTTTTTAAAGAAAGAAGGACGAGTTGAAATTATTTTTGTGTAAATCAACATTATGCCGCAAATGCTGTTAATTGAGCTAAACTTGTATTGAACCTGAAATATTCCTTTAAGAAGTAAATTTGCCCATTGGAAAATTTTGTTCGTTTATATTTGCCAAGCATGAAAAATAAACTAAAATAAAAATATATTCTCTGAAAACAAATTTTATTATCTATAATCCTGAAGTAAATGTTGTTTCGATATTTTTAGAGGATTTTTTTTTTTTTTCTGATTCAAGACAAGTTTTACCGATATTGCCTTACAGCGAAAGAAATCTTACGATTTACAAATGTTCAAAAAATCATACAGTGTGCACCCAGCTGAAAACATAAAGAGCGGTAAACAAAGAAAAAAGACAGAGGGGATAAAGAAAAGGGGGGATACATTTTGATGGAAAGAAAGAAAACGAGAGAGAGAGAGAGAGAGAGAGAGAGAGAGAGAGAGAGAGAGAGAGAGAGAGAGAGAGAGAGAGAGAGCGCGATGGATAAAGGCTCAGTGTGGAATGAAGTGTTGATGAGTATCCTGTCTCAGCTCATCGTGTCTATAATGCTCTTCTTCATCTCACATTTTTCACTGCCACTGAATTCAATTGATCAATCATGTCTGTCTGATGGCACCATTTCAGCTGGTTATTACCACTGCAGTCGTCACGGTGACCTTTCCTGAAGTGCTCGCTCTCACACACACACACACACACACACACACACACACACACTTCTCCATGTGTGTGTGAGTGTATACTAGATATAGCCAAAGAAAACGTGAATGCTATTTCCCTGTTCGAAACTCCCTGGCACAAGGTGCTAAGATGTTGTGAATGATTAACAGGGCATTGTGGTTGCTATGGTTTTCTGGGTGGTTGCTAGGTAGTTGTTTACTTGTTCAAGTGAAAAGAGCCTTGAGTGTCTGAAATTCTGATCTCTATGACACAGGTCCCTCCTTCAATGTAAGTCTATTTTTTTTTATTTATTTTTTTTTTTTTTTTGCAATACTAGCAATGATGCCTGCTTTAGCCATGTGTTTTTCCCTCCTCAGCCTGTTAAAGTGGGACGTTTGTGAGCAGGCACTCTGTTTGGACAGCTCCCACGGGGGTCCTTGAGGTGGAGTGTGTATTTGCTCTATCGGGCACAGGGGTAAATGAAGTCATTAATTAGGTGCCATTAGGGAGCCCGGGCCACAAACCTAATCAATACAGCTGAATTTGTCATTCACACCAGTGACATGCTTCCCACTCACTGGATAAACAACACACACACACACACCAATTACTGTGCTGGCTTGCGGTGGCATTTCGGCAGAAGCGATCAACTTTAACACTTCAACTGCTTAGAAAAAATCAACAACTGAATCTACTTGACGGGTACTGTACCAGCATCCTAATATTGTATTCCTTTGGAATTTCCCACAGATATTATTGAAGTAGGTGACTTGAGAAACCACACTTGTGTCTGCATGCTAGACTCTATAAACAGGATAACATAGGCATTTATCATTTAGTTTTGGTACTTTTCAAATGCGTTTATGTATAGATTTTTACTGTTTTAGCCTTGTTCCAGACCCAGACTTACAATATAAAACTATGCAAATCCATTATAAAAATATTAATTTTGCCCCTAATAAAGTTTTTTCAGAAGTTGGTGTACTTGTTATCTGAGTGGACAAAAGTGTTAGTGAGGAGCATGCTTGAGATGAAATATAAGACAAGTGATGTTTGAAAAAAAATTAAATAAAAATCAAGGTAAAAATCACTTGTGAGCAGAGTATTTTTAACTGGGTGTCATTTGTAATCAAGCTATAGTTTTGCCAAATTACGCAAAAAGTGTGAAAACTGTATGAGGCAGTTGTTTTCATTAGTGCTAATAGCTTTCACCTGGAGCCTCAATGGCAGTGTGTTTGAGCTGATGATACAGAGTTGCAATATGTGCTGCCCTGCTGCTGTGGTATTGATCTGCGACTGAGTGGAGCGGATTTCTTTTGACGTGAGTATGTATTAAGACTGAGGTAACGAGGGAGCACGCTCTATCAAAGCAGATAAGCAACTTCATAACACCACAGGATTCACACCCACAGGGCCTGACCCCATGGGAAAGAGAGAGAGAGAGAGAGAAAGAGAGAGAGAGACAGCGTCTATAGACCAATCTTGTTTACAAAAATTTCAGCGCATGCGCAGTAAGTGGTGGCAGAAAGCCGGCAAACTGTTGTGTTAGATTTGACAAATTAGACAATTAAACGAAAGTATGACACAACCATTATAAACACAGATATATTAGCTATACAATTATTATAATGACATGGTTAATAACATACCAGTAATTATGTTCGCTATAAATGTTTGCTGCAAAGCAGTGAGTTGAAATGATCTCCTCAGTCCAGTCAGTTCAGTAGATGATTTGAAGCCACAGCCCTCTATGAGAGCTCTCGAAATCATTTTTTTTCGATAAAAGTTTACTGTTTGAGCACGGTTTTTGCCACCACTTTCACGTGTGATGTAAGCGGTGACGTTGCCAAAGGATTGGTCTATACGTTGAGCAATGCGATTCAACAAAACAAGGGCTGTGTTCCAGTTCACAAAAGTGTGTAGCCTACTTCACTTATGAAAGTACATGCTCTTAAGTAAGAGAGTACACTAGTATTGGGACATATTACCATGTCAAACTGTCTTGATACCACAAACCCTCTTGTGACACATTGCATTTGCATAGCAGCATTAGCATCTAGCTAAATTACCACATTCAGGCAGGACACTATCTGTTAGCCAATCGGCTTGCTCACATGTGATTTGTCAAGCCAATCAGCTCACATGGGGTAAGCTGATAGGTCCTTTGATGTGTAATCAGGCAGCCAATCAACTTGAGTGCTCTCTCTTTGGCTAACATTTAAATTTGCTCAGTCTGCAGCAAGCTGCGAGTTTTCTCCGAAAAAGCTATTTACTCAGATGGTTGCTGGGGCTTGCACGGTAAGGTCTGCTTTATGCCATATAACACCTAGACAAATAGAAGTGCATCTTTATCAAGGTAAGCTGTAGCCAAATCTGGCACTGGCACACATCGCTATCTTAGGCCATTAGTTTAAATAAATCCACACATAGCTAGGCTTATTCACTAGTTAAATAAGCTCTGGGCTTTTCTGATCCTGATACACATTATGTGTTAGGTCACCAGCCATTTAAGCCTATTGGCCAAGCAGGTCCAGACACACATAGAGAGTTAGTTTAGTACTGTTTTGCCATTCAGCCAAGCAGGCCAAGGCACACTTAGCTAGTAAACATTCTGTGCACATGGCTCTTTGGAGCAGCAGCAGTACAAAAGTATTGGCGATAGATCTGCTTGGTTGGGGGGTTGTGTTTGTATTTATGTGCTATGCGTTTGTGCAGCTTCCCTGCTTTGTTAGGGAATTGTATTTACTGCATGTCATACATGCTTGATGCAGCATGTCTTTTGTTTTTCTGGACCATTAGAAACTCTTTGACTTCTGTCATAGGTAAGAGCCAAAAATGCATGCACAAATAATAAATCAAATCCATCAGAAACAGTAACAAAGTTGGTGCTTGCTAAAATCTGATATTGTATCGATTTGAAATTCAGTTTGTTGATTGGTTGGTCTCTATGGGGGAAAAAAAAGCACCTTTTCATATGAGCCAAGTGGTATGATATCTTATGATTTCGCCATCTCATATGATTTATTACAAGTTGTCATTAGTCTATGTTCGTTGTAATTCTAGTATTCTGGTGGACATGATTGTTTCGATGATGAATCTTTGTATTGTAGTGCTGTTGCTGTTCCGCTTGGTTTCTTTCATTTTTAATGTTTATTAACCAATTATATGAACTCTACACTTATTTATAAGATAATCAATATGCCAGTATACAGCCTTTACACTATATGTCTATGCTGCTGATAAGCCATAATGTTCATGACAATAATCACTCCATAGTGCATTTTGAAAAAAATCTAAAAAAATTATGTACACAGTAAAAAATTTATTTTAATGGTAAAAGACTGTAGAAATGCTACAGAAATAAAATGTTAATTGATTAATGAATATTGACTCTAAAATATACAGTAAAAAATTTCATATATTTTAAAAGAAAATACAGTATTTTTTACAATAAAAATGTTGTCATTTTTTAGATGTAAAAAGTATGATTTTCCTGTATAATTAATGGTAAAAATGTACATTGTTTAACAAGAGAGTACATGTACTTTTACAGTAAATTATTGTTGAAATTACAGTAAAAAACAATAATTGGGCGTTCCCACAATTCCCTGCATGACATATCATATTTCATTATATTTTATGGCAATAGTTATGTTTCTCTTATTTTTAATATCAGTTACGTACATTGGGGTGTTCTGTTTTATATTTAATGTGGTTTAGGTAATGTTTACTGCATTATTTAAATTTCACATGTGTTACCCTGATGGTGTTTAGTGTTTGTGTGAGTGACATTGAGCACTGTCTCTACATGTTTATTGGTCATTGCTCCTGGAAGAGCCACTATTGATTAACTTCATGTCATCATGTGCTCTTCTGTAATTTTTACAGTGATTAACAATACCTTAAAGTAAAAAGTTTATTTATTTATTTTTCTTTTCTTTTACAGTGCCATCGTGGTGATTACAGTTTTAAACTGTAAAATGTACAGGTTGTTCTGTAAAGTTGTTTACATTTTTACTGTAGTTTTTACATAATTATTCTGGCAACCACAGCTGCCAGTGTACATTGCCCAGAATAAAGTCAAGCCAAACAGTTTAATGTCAGGGTAAAAAACATATAACCACAACATCAGCTAAAATGGCACAGTGCCAGAACGGTCTCTTTTCCAGTGTGTCTTGGGTCGACTGGCATGAAACTGCTCTTATCTCTTTAATGGTCTGCTCTTATGAGACAGCTGTGATGGTGGGGGAGCTCAGTGTGAATGTTAGATGTTAATTTGTGCGGTAATAGCTTTTCTCCGCGGAATTGCAAATTCTTTTAAATGTCACTTCCAGCTCTGTAGCTCAGACAGCTTGGGTCAGTGTGGATACCAGGGCTCTCTCTCTCTCTCTCTCTCTCTGTATCATGTTACTTTTAATTTGCAGTAATACAGTAGCGCTGTCAGATTAATGGCTGGTGAGACACCTGTGTCCCTGCGGCTTGCTCTCTCAGCTCCGCCATGTACATAACGTGTGTCGCAGCACATTATCTCTCTGCTCGCTTCGTAATGGGTCCAACCAGGGCAAAAAAATCCCAAACTCCTCTTTCTCATAAGACTATTTGTTATGTTGCATCTAAAAATGTAAAAAAATCTTGCCATGGTGTTCTCAATTGTGTTTCCTACTGTGTTTCCTCAATTGTGTGGTGGTTTAAAAAAAAGATTAAATGTGCACTCAGTAATTTTTTCCTCATTACAAAAGTTTGAAGACTCTGGTCATATCGTAACCTTATTTACGATATGTACTGTTTTATTGTACATGGAGAGGGTCCGCACATGGGGGCTGCCATGTTAGAATCACATGACCAGCTGAATACTACTCGCTTAATCTCAGTTACCGTCCTGTTATTTGACACTTTTACTCAGGGATTAAATTAATCATGACTGACTGTGAGTACTACATTTCTACAATGGCATCTGATACTGAAAACTACTGATTTTAAATCATGCTGCATCCAAGCCGCTAGGTGTCAGTGTAAGTCCAAGATGACACAAATAAAAAAAGTTAATGAGTGCTCCTTTAACTGTTTAAAGCATCAACAACTTTTGGTGAGCTGCCTACCAACAATAGAAACAGTGTTAATTTCAACAATGAAATTACTGATGAAAATGTTCGCTGACGAAGGGTTTTTTGGTTTTGTCAATAATAAAGACGAGACGAAAAATATGCATCATGATGACATTCAAACGGTTTTAATTTAAACATACTGTTGACAAAAATATGACAAGACAAAATAATACTGCAAGATAGGGCTGGGTGATATGGCTAAAAATATTATCTTGATATTCTGTTTCATATCGTTGGATATTTATCACAATATACATTCACATTTGCACATTGCACTTTTTTTTTTTTTTTTTTTTTTTTTTTTGGAATTTCCAAGTTGGCAGAAGAAAAGAAGAAAAAAAACCCTAAACAGTCAAAATGGTCTATTCAAAACTGCATTTGGGGTCCAGAGACAGCAATTTCAAAAGGTATTTCAAAAATATTTCAAAATAAAAAAATAAAAAATAAAGAATTCAAAAGTAAACATCGTTTTCAAACATATTCCCACCTTTTACAATTGGTTGAACAAAACAAAGCCCAAAACTTACACTATTTGTTGAGTCAGTGTTGTTGAGACTGGCTGGTTGGGACGCTCAAACAAACAGAGCAATGTTTTTAATAGCGCCCTACAGAGCCACAGTGTTTACATTTTTTGGTGAAATCAATCTACGAATGGTTTACTTATAGTTGTATATATAGTATATTGTATATCAAGGTATGTGAGAATATTGTGTGAGATTTAAAAAATGCAGCGTTATGATCTGGGGTATTATGGGGTTTTGCATTCTATTTTACTAGATACCACAAGAAGGAAGACATTGTTTTAAATCATCTTTAGTCGGTCTGTGTGTTGGTGTGTGTTTGTGTCGTGTGTGTGTGTGTGTGTGTGTGGCCGCAGGTTCACCTGGCAAATATAAAGTACACCTATTTTTGACTCCAGATGTCTACAGTCTAAGAGCAGAGTGTGTGTTTGTGTGTTCTTAAAACATCTCCTTGTGTGTTCCAAGAAAACAAGGAAGTCATATAGGTTTGAAATACTATGAGGGTGAGTTAAAGATACCAGAATTTTATCTTTTTTTGTGAACTATCCCTTTAAATCAAGAAAATGGCCACTCATGAAGAGGATCATTAGAGACTGAGAACAACCCCCAAAACATCTAGTCGTCTTAGATACACACGCACCCCAATCTGAAGTCTGCCATAATTTCTCCCTCTGCTAATGTCAACTATGCGTCCTTGCAGTGTCTGAGAGCAAGAAAAAAAGTGACTGCAAGTGTAACACACTCTAATCACGAGAACAACCATTTCCATGTTTGGTGATTTAGCAGCGAGCTGATCCAAGGACCATCAACTCCTTATATAGAGGAAAATGACATAATCCAATCATTGCCAAACCAAGGAGTTCTGTAACTCCTGGGATCTAAATCCGTAAGCATCCCCATTCTACTTGATTGCAGTTGCATGGCTGGTGTATGAAGGTAAATCAGTAGCAAAACTCGAGAGCTTGCATATTTGGATTTGAGAACTTGTACAGTAAATATTTTTATGAACTGATGCGAGAGAGCAAGACTTCATCACCCCACGACTTCATCAGTTGGGTGATGAAGTCGTTTTATTGGTTAAAGCCTAGCCAATTAAATGGGACGTTTTTGTACGCAATGACATCACACCACAGCACCAGCCCATGCCTTTTTGTTCAATCAGAGCCGGTCATCGCGATGGAGGAATCTAACTATCCAAGGGTACATTTCTTTAATAATTAATTAAATAGTATTAAAAAAAGTTTTGTAAAAATCCGGCACTTATCAATAAGTTGTTGCAAAATAAACCCTATACAGTGTGAACATAAAAGACTGCTTCACGTTGGGGTGAACACATTTTTTGCTATTCGACTAAAAATGTTGTAGCTCAGCGAGTATTGACGCTGATTTCCAACCTTGAAGTAGCGAGTTCAAATCCAGGGTGTGCTGAGTGACTCCAGCCATCTCTCCTAAGCAACCAAATTGGCCTGGTTGCTAGGGAGGGTAGAGTCACATGGGGCAATCTCCTCGTGGTCTCTATAATGTGGTTCTCGCTCTCGGTGGGGCGCGTGGTGAGTCGTGCGTGGATGCTGCGGAGAATAGCTACATCTCCGCGGTAACGTGCTCAACAAGCCATGTGATAAGATGTGCAGATTGACGGTCTCATACGCTGAGATTCGTCCTCTGCCACCCGGATTGAGGCGAGTCACTACGCCACCATGAGGACTTAGAGCGCATTGGGAATTGGGCATTCCAAATTGGGGAGAAAAAAGATAAAGATAATGACCGGCTGACTGTACATTTTCCCTTAAATATTTTTCATCATTTGTGAATTATGTTGGTTATGTTGATTTTGACATCACACTAATGGACAACTACCTGTATAATACTTGGATACCTGGTAAAACTTTACATTGTCAAGTGAATAGTGGTCCTTATCAATAATGTAAATCAATAATAATATAATATATCAGTAAAGGAAAATGTATTGATAAGTGTGGAAGTTTAACAAAACTTTTTTTAATACTATTTAATTAATTACAAAAAAACAAAAAAACAAAAAAAAAAAAAAAAACGTACCCTCAGTTTGTTAGATCCCTGCTCTGCTTTTTTTTCTTTTTTTTTTTTTTTTTGGGTCACTTTGAGGACTTTTATTTTGCCTTGTTGTTCCCCATTAGTTATTATTATTATTATTACTACAGGACAAAACACACACAAACCAGAGACAGCCACATAACAACAAGGATTCCAAACAAACAAACAAACAAACAAATAAATACAAAAAAAAAAGGACAGCCATTTAAAAATGTATTTTTCAATTAAATTAAGCTTTTATAAAACCTAAAAGCAAAATTAGTAAATCTAAACCATGCTTTAATGTATATTAAATTTACCTAATATAATTATAAGGTTAAAAAGAAATTCACAAAAACAATTTTGTACTCAAAATAAACATCTCAGCGATTTATATCAAGAGCATGACCAGATGTGAAAATGCAGTAACAGATGCTAGTAATTGTTTTTTTACTAGTTCCATTTATGATATCGGGAATGGTTATTTCTGCGAGTATTGATATAATTTTTTATATAAAAAAAAAAAAATGTAATAGTTCAGAAGTAATTTCAGACACACAAATGTACATTTTTAGTAGCAATTCCATTGCTGATATCAAGAATGAGCATTTTAAGTGAAAATTTAATGGTAGACATCTATAATTCATAGCTTGCACATGATTAAATGTAAAAAGGGCAGATAAAACAAACTGCTGGTCACTTTACATGTCAGTCAGACTGCCCCTTTCTAAGTGGTCATTTAGACTGCATGCGTTCTTGCACTGCAACACATTTAACAGAATGCATGTTGAAATGGCATCTAAATACATAGTACTCCTGCGCAAGATTCTGCAAAAACAGCTGGATGCACTGCAACAGTCAAAGATGTCCGTCTAGTGCATGTTTACATTGGAAAACAAACATTGGAAAAAAGAGTGCAGATGGACTCAAAAACACATTTGGTGTGAACACCCCTTATGCTGGTGGTTCTTGGCAAGAATAAGCTGCAGTGTGGACCAGACTTTAAGCCAAGAGAGAGAGAGGTCCTTGAGCTAAATGTCCCCTGAAGACTGTTGCTCTTGTTTGAGTGAGTTTGTTAGTTGGCTACATCATCTTGACATGTAATTACTGAAGCTCTCTTAATCACGGCAGTACAGATTAATAACGGGAGGTTCCTGTGGGGGTCACATCACCCCATCAAAACCCTCTGTGCCTCCCTCTCAGTAACACACGTGATAAATACTGCACCCCATCATTAGACATTCAAGGGCAATCTGCTTGGAATATTATATGCCTAAAATAAACTAAGTAGATTTAAACAGGAAACTGAATGTGAATGCACAATTCAAAAGCACGTCTCATGAAAATTACATGACTGTGACAACATTTTTGCAAAATGATATAACGTGGTTTGTTACACGCATTCGTTTAGAGGTGAAGTGTCCACTGTGTGGCACTAAAAGTCAGTCAATTTATTCATTTCTTTTAAATCAACAAAACTTTCCTCGCTACCCTAAACCTTAAACCTAAATTTAACCGATAGTGTCATAAAAAGCAAATGTGAGATGAAAAACACAACCACGTCATTTTGTGGTGCTTCTATGACACTTTCGGCTCACATGTCGACTGGCGTGCTCTTCAGGACTCGTACCTCAATCCTTTACAATGCTCTATAAGTTGAGCTACCATGCATTTTCATCACACTCTATCTAGCAAGCTTGTAATTATAGTTGTAACAAATAAGAGAAACCGCAGACTTACCAGCATCTCTTTTGCGCTTTTCTCCATTTGAGCGAGGGATTCCCAGAATGCCGTTTATTGAGTAGGAGCCCACGGGGTCGTTGGAAGAACTCGAGAGAGGAGGAGATGCTGTATTTGGAACTGTGGCAAAAGAGAGACAGAAATAGACAATCTAAGCTCTTCGCGTGCATATAACATCACAGTAATTAGTAATTTGACTTATGAATACAGCTGTTAAAGAGTCTATTACAGCTTGTATCACTTGCATAACAATTTTGTGGAAAATTTTCAGAATATCATTTGGTGTGTCCCCAAGGATTTGAAATAAAAACCGGCCCAAAAGTTGTTGAGCGGTAGTTGTTGGTGTGTTCCTTCAGCCCCATTTCATGGCCGGCCCACCGGGAAAAGTTCCGGTTCTCCCTGTGGCCTGTCCGCCCCTGCCCCAAGCTGCACTCAAGCTGGCATGAACAAAACCTGATGATCATGTTATCCAGGCAACCTGGTCTTATAGAATCACGTTACTATACCTACATTTTTGCTAAATGATTTTTAAATGGCTTGTTGTACGTATCAATAGGGCTGGGTCTTGATACAGATTTCCCGATTTGATTCTGATTCACAAGCTTTCGATTCCAATTTCTATTCTATATCGATTCATATGTGTATATTTAAATTATAATGTCCATTTTGCCTACATATGAAAGAAATTCTCTCCAAGCTAATGCTGTTAGTTATACAGTGACCTTCTAACTACTGTAGGTATATTACGAAAATAGTAGTGCTGTCAGTCAATTAAACATTTTAATCGCGATTTAAGGAATGTTCCAGGTTCAATACAAGTTGAGCTCAATCGACAGCATGTGTGGCATAGTATTGATTACCACAAAAATTAATTTTGACTCATCCCTCTTTTCCTTTTTTTTAAAAAAAAAGGAAAAATCTTGGTTACAGTGAGGCACTTACAATGGAAGTGAATGGGGGCCAATTTTTTAACATTAATATACTCACTGTTTCAAAAGTATAGCCACGAGACATAAAGGATATGCATTTAAAAATTATTTTAGTGTGATAACTTACTAACCTTTTCTGTGTAAAGTTATAGCCAATTTTACAACTTCGTTACCATGACGATGTAATGTCAACAGACCCTAAAACTGTAAAAATGACAATTTAAACACCTTTACAGTTCAAATAATACACAAGTTTTCACATAAGAATTAATGCAGGTGTTTTTAAAGCTTCACATTTCTGTGTTTAAACCATCCAAAAATTGGCCCCATTCACTTCCATTGTGCCTCACTGAAACCTAGATTTTTCTTTTTTTAAAAGAAAAGGATGATGAGTCAAAACATATTTTTGTGGTAATCAACATTATGCCACAAATGCTGTTGATTGAGCTTAACTTGTATTGAACCCAGAACATTCCTTTAAATCGCTTTAATTTTTTTTAAGTTAATCGCGATTAATCGCAGATTTTAAAAGTGCTGAAATTGGACACAATATACTGTCTTAGATTATTTTATTTACTGAGATAACGACCTCCGCATCTCTATCATAGGAGAGAGTGTAACAGTCAACTAGCGTGTTATGACAGTACCGGCCATAGAATGTCTATGGGACCACCGCACATCGCATTATGCTGTTTTATGCTAAGCTTGTAGACTCACCTTGGTAGAAGAGCTCTGGTGAGCGTGTGTGTGTGTGTGTGTTGTGAAGTGTGCATCAGTGTAATGACTCCGGGGGGACACCCTTTGAAAGGTTCAAAGGGTACAAATGTTCCGCCCTTCACGCCAGTGTTTTATGCTGTATTAATGGTCAAAGCGTTAATCGTAATTAAGAAAAATTAACATGTTGAACTTTAATGAATCGCATGCGTTAATGTATATTAATTCTGACAGCCCTAGAAAATATACAGTTTACAAATGATATTTTATTCGTTTTTCATCATTTTGTCACATTTTAGCTTTTTAAAAATGAACAAATCCATTTATTCCATTGCATATATTACATTTTGTTACATGTTTATTGTTTAATTGCATAATGTATACTATTTACAAGTATTTATATTGATTTGTTGAACACATGCTAGAAACCGGTACTGTCTCTTTAAGAAAACCGGCATTTCTGTAAAGAGCGTCCGTAAATGTGCGCAGATTAATGAGAGATGACTCAAAAAGTTTTAACTCATCTGTGCTATGCATGATTAGAATTAACTGTTTTTTTGTTGTTTTTGATCAACAACTGACAGTAGAGAACAGAAAGGGTACTAAAAGAGACATTATTCAATGACAAATGGGTTGCGTGGATCTCGTCTTTGGACACACATACGGAACTAGTCAAACCAAACTTTCACTCTCAACATGCAGTGAAAACACCTCGGTGCTGAATACTTCACCACTAGTGATTTAGCAACCAGTGGGTAATCATATACATTTTTAAATCGAATAGCAAAAAATTTGGTTGCGAATGCGAGTGATTTTTCTCTCATTGTAGAAGAGGGTTGCAATAGAGTAAAAGATCGATCTTGGGGGCCTGGGTCGCTCAGCGAGTATTGACACTGACTACCACCCCTGGAGTCATGAGTTTGAATCCAGGGCGTGCTGAGTGACTCCAGCCAGGTCTCCTAAGCAACCAAATTGGCCCGGTTGCTAGGGAGGGTAGAGTCACATGGGGTAACCTCCTCGTAGTCGCGATTAGTGGTTCTTGCTCTCAGTGGTGCACATGGTAAGTTGTGCGTGGATCGCGGAGAGTAGCATGAGCCTCCACATGCTGTGAGTCTCCGTGGTGTCATTCACAACGAGTCACGTGATAAGATGCATGGATTGACGGTCTCAGAAGATGAGGCAACTGAGACTTTTCCTACGCCACCCGGATTGAGGTGAGTAACCGCGCCACCATGAGGACCTACTATGAGGTGGGAATTGAGCATTCCAAATTGGGAGAAAAGGGGATAAAAAAAATAATAATAAAAAAAGATTTAAGAATCAGTATCGAGATTGTTCAAATGAAGATCGTGAATCATCGAAAAATCTCTATTTTTACCCAGTCTTACGTATCACAGCAGTTTTCTGGTGAAATTAACACTAGAGCCGCTACAACAATGACTTTCAATTCACTTTCGCACAAATCACGAGTGCATGACTTGTAAAAGGATACATTTTAACGTTTGCATTACATAACCAACTACATTTACAAGCTTGTTTGAGCACAATCAAGTTGTGCGATAGCTCAACTGACAGAGCGTTGCAATTGCGATGCAATGTACCAGGGTACAAGTCCCGAAGAGCACGCGAGTTGACACGTGAGCCAAAAGTGTCATAGAAGCACCACAAAATGACATGTTTTTTTATTTCACATTGACTTATGACACTATCAATAAGGGTTAGGATTAGGGTTTAGGGTAGGGAGGTCGGTTTTGTTGATTTTAAACTCTAAGCAAGTTTGACATGTTTGGGAGAATTATTACTTTTTTTTTTCCACATACTATCAATTTGCAAAAATGTCATGTACTTCTCATGAGATCAGGATATACAGTCTCCAGCATGATTTTGAGAATTTTCCAAAGAGCATTTTGCCTTTTGCACAAGGAAATCTTACCTTTTGTACATAGCAGTTAACATTCTCAGTGTCACAATTTGCTTATTTTAATAGTAAGCTAGAAAAAATGCAGAAGCTTAAATATTTCTTTGAGGCAGCTGTTTATGATTTCGATATGAAACTATAATTTCAAGAATAAAAGATTAGTGTACAGTACATATTAGTATACACTTTAATAATGCTAAGAAATGTACAATAACACTCAAGAAAAGAGTAAAAGGGTGTGCGTGCGTGTGCGTGCGTGTGTGTGCGTGTGCATGCGTGCGTGCGTGTTTCTCTCTCTCGATTAACTGCTCCAGTCCAGGTAATACCCAGTTCTGAGCTGAAAGCTTTGGCCCTTAATTTGATTTGGAGGGATGACCTTGTCCAGAAAGGTTCAAATATGACCCGCAGAGTTAATGATGTGATCTTACCTATAGTGTGTCCTGGGGTGGATAGCAACGTCCCATCTGGAGAGGGGTGAAATGGTTGCTGAACCTTCGTCCGAATGATCCTATAGCGTAAAGACAGAAGACTTACTCACATGGAACTCCAGAGCTAATGCAATGTCTTTCTCTCTCTGATAATCTCAGATTTACTTTATATATCTCAGATATCTGTGAGCAGAACAGATGACTGCAGACGTTCAGATCCAGTTTAAGCCGAGCTAGAAGCAGACTGTCTGTACCTTTAAGGAGAGATATAGTGAAAAGCCCTCTGAGCTCCTTTGCCTTGAGTGATTTTGCAAACAAAGCATGAAATCACAACATTTCACCTCAACAATTGTCATTAGTTCGTGTTTTGGTCCTGACTAGAGCCTTAGGCTTGGTTCTAGTGTGGATGAGGTTCTATTGATCTAGAATCTGGGATAAAAAGTTCTGAATTAGCCACATGGGTACTGGGATGCAAATGGAAAGCTATAAATTACATGTGACAGGAAAGCAATAGTTGCTCAGTACGGTGTACAAGCTTACGCCTGCATTTGATTCCGTTAATCTGAATGCACTTTGGGAAAAGAGCCCGCTGTCATGCTTATTTGTAAATTTTGGATCTATTCATCACTAATGGCGTTACTTGTATTTCAGCAGACATATGCAAACAAATGCTCTATAGAGAGAGAGAGAAAAAAAAAAGAGCAGTACTTTAATGTCGCATGCAAAAATCATGCTTTTTCCATGACATATTTTGCATTTCATGCCCCATGAAGATTATTCATTGCGAATGCGAATCCTATTCAAAGAGCAAATATGTCCATTAAAATGAATGTGCTGGTAATATTGATATCTGCAGAAATAAACGTCAGCTTTAGGGATCTGTCCTCTGGGCATTGAAATGGAGAATAAGATACAGAGAGAGCATGCTTTCTTGGACGTGACAACATATCAATATTATATTTAATTCCTCTTTTTAAAACCAACGGTTTGACCCCCTTGCATGGCCTGGGGAGAATAAATCTGCACACTTTATCCACAATCCATGTTTCTGTTATTGAATAAGTCATTTGGAAGAGTGAATTTATGTCTGGACTGCGTCTGAAAATCCTCTGAAGAAATATTAAAATTGTTTTACACGTGAATCAATAATATTGAGCGTCATTCTGGAGGTTTTTTTTATATGTTTAGATGTTGCAGTGCTGTCACTTGTTGGTTGTGGCTACACTTTAGTACAACAAGAACTCTGTAACACTTAATTATGCATGATAAAGAAAAGTGTATTGAGTCTGAACATACACTTGTTGTCAACATGCCCGGTTTCGGTTTCAGCGTACACAAACACACACACAGACACCAAGATGCAAACTATAGCTCTTTCCTTTCATGCAAAGTTTTGCAGTGTTGAATTAAGCACTAAAGCAATGAATAAGTGTGTAGGTGCAACTGATTCTCTCTTCCTGTACAGCACAATTTAGCTAATATAAAATCAACTCTTTATTTAGAACTTGCAAATCTTAAAGGAATATTCCAGGTTTAATACAAGTTAAGCTCAATCAACATTATTTGTGGTATAATGATTGCTTTGACACGTCCCTCCTTTTCTTTAAAATAGTAAAAGTCGAGGTTACAGTGAGGCACTTACAAATGGAAGTGAATGGGGCCAATCTTTTGAGGGTTTAAATGCAGAAATGTGAAGATTATAATTTTATAAAAGTGCTTACATTAATTCTTCTGTTGAAACTTGTGTATTATTTGAGCCATAAAGTTGTTTAAATCATCGTTTTTACAGTTGTTTTAGGGTTTGTGGAGTTAAGTCATAATGGCAACGAAGTAGTAAAATTAGTTATAGTCTAACTTTACATAGAAAAGGTTACCACACATAGCTTTTTTTACGTCTTGTGGCTATACTTTTGAAACAATTAGTATTTTGATGTTTACAGATTGGCCCATTGACTTCCATTGTAAGTGCCTCACTGGAACACAGATTTGTGCTTTTTTTTAAAGAAAAGGAGGGACAGTCAAAATTATTTTTGTGGTAATTAATATTATGCCACCAAGGTTGTTGATTGAGCTTAAATTGTATATTCCTTTAAGTGACCAGTGTATGAATTCATACATTTTAATATAATCAATGGAAATGGCCTTCATTATGCGGGATATATTATTTTAAATAAATAGATCACGTATTTATTGCCTTATCAGATCATTAAAGACCACCTCTCTCTCTCTCTCTCTCTCTCTCACTCTCTCTCTCTCTCTCTCTCTCTCTCCATAAATGTTAAATCAATTTTAAATAAATTTGGCATTTCATCAAACTTTAACTATTACTATTGCAGTGAGATGTAAGTCTTAAAAGAATCACATCTCACCACATTCATATTTTAATTCTCCTCGTAAACAAAGACACAGTTTCCTGTTTCAGAATCTGTAGCCAGACTGAATTCAATTAGATCTTTAAAGACGTTTAAAGGGGCTTCAGTAATTACATTAACACACACTTCGGATTTATCTCACAAAGTCATGTCAAAAGATGCTCAAATGGCCCTTTTTAGGCGACCACGAGGCATGAAATTATTTTTTATTTTTTTTTTCTGGCCTTCTCTTCTCTTGTGTGGGGCACTCTATTCTTTGGCATGGACTCATTAAAATGTAATGCACAGTCTGGTTTTATGGAAGAGTGAATCTTAACTAAAGTTCAGCGCCTCACTGCTTCTTTTTACCATTTTGATTTGCCACACAGGTCTAACACACCATCCTAAACCACCATTTTAACCAATTATAAGGATGTAAACAGGGTCATATTGGATTACAGATAATGCATACTGTAGATTTCCCATATTGTAAGCTACATTACTGAACTACATTCCAGAAAATGTCTATCTGTCTGTCTGTCTGTCTGTCTGTCTGTCTGTCTATCTGTCTGTCTGTTAAACATTTTCACCCACAGCTGTTCAGATTTTTTCCTCCAACACAGAAATATGATCAATTTATCATAGCAACACAAATAAGCAACAGCAAATATTCTTTAGGCCATAATATTTAGATTTCTCGATTAATTCGCGATCTCGATTTTTCCCATTTGTTCGCAGGAAAATTATGAAAGGTTGATCCATAGGGTGGGTATATAGTAGGCTTTTACTTCTAGATCATAACATTCTTCTTCTATATTATCTTGGAAAATATAATGGACAAATATAGAAGAGTATTAAGTGTAATTGAGCGGCGGTGGGCCTCTCCGGTGTCTGATCACCGTTCATTGATCGGTTTTCACTCGGTCAGATGAGATTTTAGAGGTCCAGTCTGTCATTGCTTGCGGTATTTTAAAGCAGAGGATTGAATTACAGCTTTAAGACCACCAGCAAAGCAACAAAAACGAACCTTTATACTGCCAAAATGCCTAATTCACCTTGAGGAAAAAAAGTTAAAAAAATAAATAAAATAATAATAATAATAATAATAATAATATATATATATATATATATATATATATATATATATATATATATATATATATATATATATATATATATATTAGCGGATTATCCAAGTTATTATTTTACAATTATTATTTAATATTTAGTATTATTATACATACTAGGAAATATTATAATTTTGTATTCGATTGGGTATTTATTATCATATTTCGATATTAATGGCAACATATTACAAACAATGTTATATAATCGTTTGATTAGCTTCTATCATTTTTATATGGATTTCTTTCTTTCCCAAGACGTTTTGTTCCACAGCTCATACCTTGTTGTTATATGAGGCTGTCGGTTGTTCTAACCTGTTTATGGAGGAGACGCTGGGGACGGTGTCATTATCACAGATTCCCTCCGCCAGCAGCCGGTCCCGGATCTCCCAGGCGAACATGGTGGGATTTTGTCGCTTATAGTCCGCTATTTTATCCACCACCTTCGGCGTGGCCACTTTGGGTTTGGATCCGCCGATCACTCCAGGTTTTATGCTGCCCGTCTCATAATATCTGGTAACAAGAGTATGATATGATATTCATAACCTGACCAAATCTACTGAACAAGCGACAACAAACAACAGATGCGTGGTGACAATGCATGAAAATGTTCTAAGCTACTTAACAGCATAGAAGAGCTATTAGAAAACTATCATATGATTAGAATACTAATTTACGCAGAAGGACATCCCCATCTGTTATTTAAGCAGTTATTAGGCCTATTCTCAGATTTTTAAATAAATAAATAAATAAAAAGAAAAATCACCTATACTTGGTGATTTGAAGCCGCACTTTGCATATTTTTGACATAGCTGCTGGTGACCAAACTACACTCAAACAGCAAGGCTACTTCATAAATCAATTAAAAGTGGAGAAGCATTCGAGCAAACAAATCTAGATTTGTTCAGTCTATTAAGGCTAGCAATTTATTATTAAACATATATAGGAACACCTTACACCAAGGCTCCATCTGTTAACATTAGTTAATGCATTAAGCGTCATGAACTAACAATGAACAATATCATTTGTACAGCATTTATTAATGTTATAATACAATACAGAAAACAATTTGTTCATTGTTAGTTCATGGTAGCTCATAGTGCATTAACTAATGTTGTTAACTAAGACAACTTTTGGTTTTAAAAATGTATTAGGCCTAATATATGTTGAAATAAACATGAAATAAATGTTTACATTGTTAGTACATGTTAACAAATGGAACCTTATTGTCATTTGTTACACACACACACACACACACACACACACACACACACACACACACTACATATATATATATATATATATCCTAATGGACAAGCAAAGACTGAGCAAACACATTACAATTTCTACATCTGGTTACACCTCTCTTTTGAAACAGCTTAACAGAATTGATAACTAATTGCATTTATTACAACAAAATCTTTTTTGAAACTGGACAAATATGGAAAGCATTCAAATCCACCTCAGCAGTTCTGATGAGCGAAACAACTAATTATTTTGTCATTTTGTTTGAATTGTTATATGGGTTAAATTACTCTCAGAGATGTAAACAGTCTGTTCTAAATTGTGGGAAAATAACAATATTCCCCATACAGAAATCAGACATATGGCCATGTACTGTATATAGTTCATATATTTGATACATCTCCCATGTTTAAGTTGCACGGCAATTTTTTTTGTAATATATGTTGTATATTTGTACAAGTATGTAACCTTTTCTATATCACTAAAAACCATATATGAACATATATTTAACATGTGTGTGTTGCATAATGCATATGTTGTTATATATCAGATTTGTGTCTGGGTCTGATGCGTTTCCTCAAACACATTTGTGCTGTTTCACTTTTTTTGTTGTTGCTTATATGGGGTACAAAATGAGCCGAAATGGAGAAAATGTTTAATTTATTTTCCCTAATAGTAGCCTATGTTGAATATTGCATCATTGCATATGTTATAATTACACTATATCAGTGTGTTCTTGGACGACTTTGACAATGAGTGGGCTAAATATCATGTTTTGGTCGCATTCATGAGGTTAGGGTCTCACCTGCCCAGAATCTTGCTGACGCAGCCGTGACTGACCCTGAGCTGTCTCGAGATGTCACAGGGTCTGACCCCTTGATGCGCGAGCTCCACGATTCTCTGGCGCACGACGTCAGGTAAAGGCCTTCCGTTCACGAACACCCCGCCCAGCTGGTTCACTCCCCCGTGCCCTATACCGGAGACAACAGCAACAACCGACAAAAACATAACATTACATACAGGCTGTGTCTTACCTCCGCAACAAAAAGCATCCCTTCTATATGGCCGACGAGTCATAAACCACAATTTACAAGCAGGTTCATTTCAAACAAGTGTAGTTTAGATGTGATGACAAATTCGTTAATAAATAGTTGCAAACGGATGTATGTAATGCTTTTTTTTTTTTTTTTTTTTTTTTGGTGCATTATAGGCCTACTTATATGCATTTCCCCCGTTCATGGATGTATACTCATATCATATAGGTTTATAGTCACATCATGCATAAGGCTTCTCTTTTGAATTTTAAATATTTTAAATATACAAATTTGGCTTATATAGACATTATAACGAGGCTCATTTGTGGGTCACTATATTATTGTATCTAAACACATAAATATATATTTTTAAACACAATTGCAAACGCAAACCATATTATTAAACATTTGTTGTGACGAGCAATATGATTGTTTATATATGTGACTAATTTAATCCACGCGCCCAGTCGCATTTTAAAGCGTTTCTCAAATTCTTTAGGATTGAAATAGAGAATTTAATATTCTAAATATTCCTGTTTATTTTCTGATGATAGTTACAGACTGTCCCATGATCGAATATTCTTGCTGGAACAATAATGGGGTTTGTTTCTCGTAGGTGGGCGATTAAATTACACGAGCATTTATTGTTTTCATTCCTTGTATATAAATAATTAAACTGTTTTGTTTGATCACATTACATACTGTTGATCTCAATTAGCTGTTCTAATGCAGAGTAAATAGCCTGCACTGCTGCAGAAATATTATGCAATTGTTTTATAAAAATAATCTGATTAAATGTTGCCGTCACATATATAATGTATTTTCAAATGAAGTCAGCTGTGATTAAATAACTTTGAATAATTGTGAAAATTTGCTACTCTGAAGGGCCGCGTGAAATTCCTCATTATCCAAATATTTTTACAACTATTTAGATCTTTTGATATTTCCTCTATTTAAGAATAAGCATTATACATAGGCTAATAACTGCATCTCATTTTATGCAGTAAATGTTTCAGTGCAAGGAAAATAACCCTTTTTAAAAACTTAGTTCTTTATTGTTTTTAATACCGTTTTATTGATTTGGTTATTTTGCCTTAAATGCAAAATATGGACACCTAATTTTGGATTTTTATTTGGATTTTTTTAATTGTCGCAAAACTCCTAATAAACTCTTATTCAAGTGACGATCTAAATTGGCTCAATGGCAAAAACATTCTTCAGAGAAACTCCTGTGTAACTCACGGTGCATGGCGGAGAAGGGGTCTGCCTTACAGTGAATATCCATCGGATAACAGAGAAAGGACAGATAATCAACTGAAGTCGCCGTCTCGTCTTTCTTAAAAAGATAAAACCCGCAAGAAACGAAGAGATGCGCAACGTGTATCCAGGCGAGGACGGGGAAACTTCAGAAAGTTGCAACTGTCCGCTCAGTGCAAATGGATTTGTCAGGTGTCAGACATGATCGTATATTCTGTTTTCAAAGCAATAAATGTTTAAATGTTTTCAGCATGCATGATTCTTTCTTTCTTTTTTCTTTTTTTTTTTTTTTTAGTAGTGCTTTTCAAGCATTCGTCGCATCCATGTGGTTGTAGTATCTCTTATATCCCGGTGGATTCGGTTAGCAGGTGCTGGGCTGTTGCGGTTCGGTATTGCGCATGGATGACCGAGAGCAGAACCATTGGAGACTGCGGGTTTCCTGTGTCTACCTTTCCTTTCCCCCTTCAATAATAACAACGCGGTGCGTTTGTATACACACACGGCCCGGGACTGAATGACTTGGATGGTTTGTGTTGGTTTGTAAAAGCTCCAGCCCCCCTCCTTTGCGCATACCCGCTTTCTCCTCTGTGGATGAGTGTCTCAGACAAAGGCAGTAGATTCCAGCACTTTGTGATTCGTTTAGATGAAGCTCCATCCGCCTGTCACTCCAAAAGGGGTGGGAAGAGCTCAGTGTGTCTAAGTGAATGAGAGTGTAGTGTAAATGACAGCAAAGCATTTGCTTTTCTTTGTGATAAGGCTTTTAAGCCTTTATAAAGTGCACGAGAAGAATTTGGTCAAATCAGAATTGGATTTCTTCAATGGATTTCAGTGCTTTATATCAATTCTCTACGCACATAACCAAGGAGGGTGGTGTTGTGACAGCACTGAGGTAATTAGATGCGTAAAATGTGCGTTTGTACTACATTAACACGGTCACCTTCAGCCCTAAACAACCTATAATATCTCTTAAATTAAAAGCTTGCAGATGCGGCCTCCGAAAATGAATGCAAAATAAGCACCTTGTTGGAAAAGCACATATCAAATTTCTGGCCTAGTTGGCGGGTTATCTCTGGTGAGGTCGATGGCGTGATTATGGTTTGATTTAAACACCATCATGTTTTGATTTCTTGCGCGTGTCTCTGTGGTAAGCAGATTTGGCTCGGGTCAGGGTGCAGGAGATTGACTGTAGGTGGCGCTCTATCGTCTCCATATCCTTCTGAGGTTTGGACATTTAAATAGTTCTTGCGTCGTATTTTTGTTTAATGTATAAGACAAATTACAGTTCTTTTTGTTTTGTCAGAAACATGTACAGTTGTCAAAAATGAAATATATTTATATAGGTAGCTACATAATTATTGCTTGTTTATTTTCTAATCTATCATACCCTATAGTAGCCTAATATTATAATTTTGGCCACACATCCCAAACATTTGGTATGACAGAAAAGCTCTCTCTCACTCGCTCTCTCTCTCTCTCTCTCTCTCTCTCTCTCTCTCTCTCTCTATAATTTTTTTTGCAGTGCACATTTCAGTATTTGAAGTCCTGAAGAGCTTTTCTGTTATATATCAGAATCTAACAAAAACAGAATAAAAATAAAGAGCGAATAGAAATATAAGTATATACAGAAATACACAATAAGACACAAATATACATATAGTATGTACAAATACATATCTGTTATATACAGTGCAAGGGAATGTAAGGCAGAAGAGGTAGGATATGTTAAATAATATAACTGACTAGGATGTGTATTGCACGCAATTAAAGTATAGTTTTAACTGAGAAGGATAGCCTGAGGGGAAAAAACTGTTCCTGTGACTGACAGTTCTGGTGCTCAGAGCTCTGTAGCGTCGGTCAGAAGGCAACAGTTCAAAAATGTAGTGGGCAGGGTGAGTGGGGTCCAGAGTGATTTTTCCAGCCCTTTTCCTCAGTGTAAAGTTCTTGAAGGGAGGGCAGGGGGCAACTAATAATCCTCTCAGCAGTCCGAACTGTCCTTTGTAGTCTTCTGATGTCTGATTTCGTAGCTGAACCAAACCAGACAGTTACTGAAGTGCAGAGGACAGACTCAATGACTGCTGAGTAGAACTGTATCAGCAGCGCCTGTGGCAGGTTGAACTTCCTCAGCTGGTGAAGGAAGTACAACCTCTGCTGGGCCTTTTTCACAGTGGAGTCAATGTGTGTCTCCCACTTCAGGTCCTGTGAGATGGTAGTTCCCAGGAACCTGAATGACTCCACTGCTGCTACAGTGCTCTTTTGAATGGTGAGGGGGGGGGGTCAGTGTTGGGGTGTTCCTCCTAAAGTCCACAATCATCTCCACTGTTTTGAGCGTGTTCAGCTCAAGGTTGTTTTGACTGCACCAGTGAGCCAGCCGTTCAACCTCCCTTCTGTATATATATATATATATATATATATATATATATATATATATATATATATATATATATATATGAGGAAAGTTTCAGCAAAAACTGTGCTTCATATGTTAACATCTAAGTTTGCTAGTTTTATTCAAGTCAAAATATGATATTAATATGACTGAATCAACTTGACAAGGGCATAGGTTTGGTTTGAAAGTTGATAGGGACATATTACTAGGAGGATAATATTCAAAATGTTGGTTTTAAAAAAAATCGAAAATGTCAGTCTGGCAATATAGGAAAATAACATTAATTCCTCATATATGTAACAAGTCACATTTCATATTTATCTGGCCAACCACACTGAATATTAATCTGATTTTTATTTTACTTTATTTATGTATGTATTTTAAGCTTAAACAGGTTTAGAATTGACCGCTAGGGCTGCACGGTATGAAGGAAAAATGCCATATATATATATATATATATATATGACGATTTCCAATGCGATAAACCTAAGATTTATGTGTGAAAATAGAATTCAATTGTTTTTTCGTAGATCTACATTGAGAAAACAATGATGTCCAAGGGACATAAAGTGACATTCTGTAAAATGTATTCTACAGCATTAAACAAATGGAAATCTAAAAAAAGGTGGGCTGAATTAACAAGTTACATGTCATAATGGCATCTCAAGATAGACAAATTATGGGGAGAATTCATATTTAACCCAACTTTCTACTTACTGACTCCCTTACCCGGCACAGTCGTTCAGTTCAAAGGAGTATTCATTTAGAGGGCGCTTACCGGCCGTAAAATCGGAATCCTCCATTGGGCCGCATGCAATACTCAGGATTTTTTTTTTTTTAATTTATTATTTTTTTTTTTAATAGAACAAACATTTGAAGGCTACACGAAAAGTATGTTTGTTTACATCTATAATTTTTTAAAGGATTGGACATAAAATACAAATGGAAATTCGCCCGTGTAATCAAAAACGACTGCGATTGGTGCATCCTGAATAGCGCTGAGAAAAGTAACAGGTGCCACGTGACAACCTCATTTCCAAACTGCTCCAGAAGAGGTTTGCACAATATAAACGTGAATTATGATACTGAAGAACTTTAATAGTCATTAAAAATAAAATAAAAACATAATATAAAGTAAAATTAATTTCTATGTGGTAAAAGTGCCAATATGTTGGTGGGTTTCTGATTTTCTAAAAGTTGGAAGAGACATCTTCTTACCATTCCTACCTAAATCTAGGCCTGCGACATTAGGGTTTCACCAACAAAAGTATTCAAAGATTTAAGTTAAAAACCGCGTATTTTCTTTTACCAGGAAACTTGGGAGGTGGGATGTGTGTTGGCTAAGTTAATGTATAGAAGCTATTTCTCATGTTTACATCCCGCTAAAAATTAATAGGAACGGTTTTGGCGGTATTTTACTTGGTTTGCCAATGTTTTTTACAAGTTGGTGGTTTCACTTGTAATTCACAGTTAGCTTTATTTGCAGTGATGACAGGTTGATGTTAATGCTTTAAATGATCCCGTTATTGTTTTATGGTGTGAGAAACCGCTGCAAATGATTCAATCTGTGCGGGAAGCGTCCGAATGATTCCGAGTGATTCACGATCCGATTCAGACGCTTTTGCCAAGTCGATTAAGCGATTCATTGAAAAGAATCGACTCATTTGCGAATCGGGCATCGCTAGTTCTGATTCAAACAGACGACTATTTTTTATTTTTTTATTTATTTTTTAGAATATTTCATATTAAGATTTTAGCCAGTCAGCAATTGAAATAAGTACTTACTGAGTTACAATAACCAACATTTAGGCTTTGGCCACTTAATAACTCCCAGTAACAGTTTAACTGCAAAATGTTTCGAATAAAAAACATTCGGGGCGCAACTAAAATCAAACAGCCTATATAGATGTGGAAACAGATGTTCATCCCCTTTATGGGTGTCATCATTAAAAATAAATAAATAAAGAAAGAAATAAAGAAAATAGAAGAAAATGACAGACTGTCAAGATTAGGAAGGGTGTTGAAAAATTATTAAAAAAACAAAAAACAAATCGTTTATGGACAATGTGGCCTCACACCAATGTGCAGTTAGGCCTACATCGTCATTTTATTAACATTATTTTTTTACGTTTATGATTTTCGTTTTATAGCCTATCATTCTGGTATCTGTTAAGAATGACAGAGAACAAGATGGGGAAATCTTGGCGCTTGAAGTCCCGAGCAATCTGCAGGAAAGTAGAAATGTCCAGTGTTTGGAGAGCTCTCTGAGGAACACAAGGGGCAGGTCGGCCGGTCTGCCTTCTAGTTAGGTTAGAGGATGATTTTTCTTTCTCCTGGTGTTTTTGGAGGAGCTTCTGGTACAATATGTAGCACTGCGGGCTCTAATTTCACCCTCCGTTGCACACCTTCCCCAAAGCTAAGTTTTTTCTTCTTCTTTCTTTCTGTGAGACCCCCTCCCAGACTCTGTCGCATGTGCTTTTTAAAAAGAAATAGACATGGCCTGAGTTATAGGCTACGACTAATTAACATATCTAAAGTATTACATAGCCAAATAAAATGAATAAAGATAACATAATATTTGTGATAATCCATAATGGATTAAGCAAATCCCATTTTTAGCCAATATCTTGGTGACGATTTTGAACTGAACAAAAAGTCTGAAATACTAAAAGTCTAAAATTAGCCTAATATGAAGCGAAATTTAAGATCTTAAAAAATAAAACATACTGTGTCTTAATTTGATTAGGGCCTTGCGAACTGACATTGAGTAATCCATTTTCACTCCGGCGCTGTGGAGCCTGTGAGCTCTCCAAACACCAGACGCCGGGGAACCGCACACAACTACAAGATGAATCTCCTCGTTCCAACTCTGTGTTCCCTCGTCGTTCTGGTGAGCATTGAGAAAGCTCATTTGCCACAGGTGAAGAGATGTCTTTCTTCTCATGCCTCCCGTTCTCATGGCAACGTCACTGATCGATCAGACTCACCGAGCTCTTCATTTAGACTCGAGTCGAGAGAATCACCACAAGTGAGTCTGACTCCAAACGATCCACATGTCTGACGATTTCGTTGCTATCATTTATAGTTATGCATACCTAATATGTTTTAGTGGTGAAAAGGTGTCATTCGCCCATTTTAGAACTGTTCTACGATTTCAAGATCAGCTACATGATTCATTCAGTCAACTATTGTACATTAGTAAACGAATGACGTGCCAAAAATCTCCATCCGCCAAAAGATGTATTAATAAAATATTGTATTCTAAATATATTTGAGCAAAGATTGTTGCATCTTAGAAATTTTAGTATAGCTTAAACGAGCTTTTTTGCCATTCCCTTTGTCATTTATGAAATGATAATTCATTAATTTGGATTATTTAGTACCCGCATAAAGCATCCGCGTGACATATGTGAGAATAATATAGCCTGTCTCCCTATCCTATTGCCAGTTCTGGGTTTGTGGCTAAAATGACCTCATCTTGCAATCGTTTAACAATCTAAACCCTCACTCACTGTATAATAAAACGTTTAGCACAATAAGATTGAATAAAACCCCTTAAAGCACTAAGAGCAGTGTAAAATATGCCCGTTTAGGCTTTGAGCTTGTGGTGCGATAAGGGGACAGATGGAGACTTCACGCGAGAGATTGATTCTGCGCCCGCTTTTAATTTCGACATAATTAATTAGATCATTACAACAGTTTTCCATTGATCTTGCCATTTTGTCACAAAATGTAAAGGTGAATCAGTTAGCTGTTAGATATATGTTGTCTATTAACAATGGCGTATTAGTTAGTGCGAGAGCACGCACAGACGCACGCGCACGCACACAAATAGGGCAATGCAATGCTGCTACTCATCATTTATAGAAGAGATAACTTTATTATAGCTTTCGATTTCTAGCCTACAAAGAACTTGTCTATTTGTTTGTTTGTTTGTTCATAATTCATGATTTTTAAAAATTTTCATTTAAACGGAATTTGCAATCTCAAAACTTTTTAATGAACATTATTATTATTATTATTATTGCTGCTGTTGTTGTTATTACTATTCCTAATCACTAACATAGAACTCGCTATAACACGTTATGCATGTAATTTGTCACTTAATAGTATCCTACTCTAATGCGCAGTCTTAAATGCTGATTGGTGACATGAAGACAGTTCCCATCACAGAGCGACTGTGTTTAGCTTGTTTGGTCTAAGTACATCCACAGGCCATTTAAAGTTACTGCCTATGAAAAGCATCAAAAATCACGCCTAGAAATGACGTTCAATATTTAACTTTTACTACTGTTCAGCCCACGTTTAAGATCATAAAACTGATTTGGCAGGAACATGCCTTTTAGGGCCCAGCTATAAAACGCAATACGCTGAAAATATAAATTAAGGAATGAAATGAGAAATCCTTCACAGTTGAAATAACAGCACGAAGAGGATTTCTGTCGCTCTGTCCTTCTTTCTCGCTCTCTTTTTTATCTCTTGAATCACTCAGAATCAAAGATGAAATAAAACATGAAACTTTCCAAAAACAATCCTTTGAGTTAATATAATATAATAATATAATTTGATTAATGCAAATAAAAAATAAATAAATATTATAATTTTAAGTATTTCTCATCACCTGACATGTTGGTCAGGTATGGTAATCAAAAGTGAAAAAGCCTTTAAATGCTAAAAAAGAAATATTATAATTTATATAATTGAGTAAATTTGATAAATAAATATAATAATAATAACAATTATTATTATTATTATTATTATTATTATTACTGTTAATGTTTCTCATCAGGTGACATGTTGGTCAGGCATAGTAATAAAAAGAAAAAAGTTATATTATTAAGTTATATAATTTTAAAGTTATTTCCCTCTTACAAAGTCACAACTAGAAAATCTAAAAATAACTTTCAAATAATAAGAAAAGAATCATATAATTTAATAATAATTACAAATTATAAATATAATTATTATTATTATTATTGTAAATATTTCCAATAATGCTGCATGGTAAATAAATAAATAAAATAAATAATTGTTTATATATATATATATATATATATATATATATATATATATATATATATATATATATTATTATTATTATTATGTAATAATAGTAAAGTTATTTTCAACTTTACAAAGTCACAATTGGTTAATCTTCAAATGACTTTTAAATAATGAAAAAAAAAACAAACAATAAAAAATAAAATAAAAAAAAACCCTACCTACAACACACATCTCATGTCATATCATGCTCTCAGCTAGTCTCTGTCTGTTTTATTTTGTTGAACCTCAAGTGTCCCACAGGCTGATAATCAGGTTAATCCGTCTGATATTAAACTCACAAGGGAGGTAAAATTCAGCACATGAGTGCCAGTGGTTCATACAATATGCAGATTTAGAAGTAATTCCTAAATGTGCCCTGAAGTGTTTAAATATAAATAGTTTTGGGGTTATTCTGTTGTCATGGGAAAATCCCTATACTTTTCATGCTTTACTGGTCAAACTTGCCTTGATACACCTCTGGACTAAACTAAAAAGTGTTCTAATTCTATTCTCAGCACATCTCAAATCAGGCATTCGATTAATCGATTCAGCTGTGTTTTATTAGACATGGGCTATAGTCACTATCTAATGAGAGTGACTGACTAGTTTTCATGCCCTAAAGCAGGTTCCATAGTAACTGTGTGTGTGTATGTGAGTGTGTGCGTCACACAGCTGTGTAGCTGCTCTGTAGTGACAAAAAACTGCTTTTTTGCACTCTGGTGCAATATGGGAACCAGCCGTCTGTCCAAGTCGGCCCTTGGGCATCATCCCTCATCCCTGTGGCCCATGGCATCAGACACGCTCTCTTATAGAGCCTGTATGCTAATACTCTCATCATTTATCCAGACACAAACATTCCACTGTTGTGTGAATAATACGCTGGTTAATTCTTTGAAAGGGTAATGTGTGAGAGTGTCCTCCACCCATAACTGAGAGATGATGCTTTGACAGGTAAATAAATAAATGTTGGGCCAATTTGTTTTGCAGTGAATAATTGGACGCATGACATACTATTTATCTCTCTGACATGCATATATACTTATAAACATGGACAACACAAATTAACTCATCATATATCCTCTTGATGACCCATAGGAAAAATCACATATGAGATCTCTTTAACATCTCATTTGTTTCTCTTAGAGAGCCATGAGATCAAATGAAGAGAAATGGAGAAGATTGCTGGAGTCTCCTGCTTTTCAGATGTTTCTCCTGAGAATAAGCAGAATAAGGATAATCTCAAATTTGTCTCATCTAGAGTTTCAAAATAGATTATAAATATAATATAAATAAACAGCATCTGAAACTGTGCTCAGATTTACCAAAATACTCCAAAGTCAATGTTCATTTCTGGTCTGAAAGGCAAAATCACATTTGGTGTGAAAGGGCCTTTACTACATGTCAACAAGTGTCTCATTTGTGCCATTTTTATTTACATTTCCCCTAAATCATTTTAAGATCTCCTGAGCTTTAAAAGAGCAACCTCGAAGCAATAAAAACAAGCAATGGAAACTTTTTACCAGGTCTTCATCATTTATGTTTGGTACTTTTCAAATGCTTTTAATATATGGATTTGACTGTTTTAGCCTTGTCCCAGACCCAGACTTTCAATATTTAACTGTGAAAATCAATTTTAAAAATACAATATTTAAAACTATGATCATCTAAACAGAGTAAAATAAGCAAAACCATTTTTAGAAAAAAATATTTCTATCCATTTTTCAAACATTTTGTCTGTTCCGCAGTTGTGGCGTCATTTTCACCCCACCAAACAATTTTGCCCCTAACAAAGTTTCAAACATTCAGTTGTTAGTGTACTTTTTAACTAAGTTGACAAAAGTGCCAGTGAAGAGCATGCTTGAGATGAAATATAAGATGAGTGATGTTTAAAGAAACAAAGAAATATCTGTGATTTTGCCAAATTATGCAAAAGTGTGAAAACATTATTTAATTGTGTGTATATTTAGGAAACATAAAATGTTAGCTATGAAAAACGCCTAAGCAAGACAAAGGAGTCAGCCATTTTTTTGACAAAAAACATTAAAAATGTCATTTACATGAGTGTCATTTCCAGCACAGAATTCTATTAAACACAATACAGAATTTGAGATGTGTTAGAAACACTGTGGGTGGAATTTCCATGACTTTCAAAAAAAAAAAAAAAAAAAGGTGAAAGTGTTAAGTTTTATCAAGTCTTTACTGTCTAGAAGCCCATAGCGCTAAAAGTGCCAGAAGTTGAAGAAACACCCATATATCTCTCTCTTGCTTTTCACTTTTAAATGAGCACTTTTAATAACCATATGTTTGTTTATTACTAGTGTCACTGAAAATAATGACTGTTCCTCTACCACTTGTCACAAAAACAGATAGTCCTGCCAAACTCCCCCCATTAGCTGAGCCAATGTTGCTGGGGTGCATCACCCAAAAGCATGGTTAGCCAACCATGGTCATAAGTTTTATCGTTACCAACATAGTTAAACGATTTGATGTTTCCCAAAACCACAGTTACAATGAACATTTGCATTGCAAAGTTGTGTGGTAGGATAGTTTCTTGTTAGTTTTTTTTTTCTTTAGCGATATCTCTTCAGATCTTTTATATTTTTAAACTCTGAGAACAGCTGTGGTTTATGATTGTCTGCCTCCACCAAAAGAACTGAGCAAGTGAGCTACATCGTTGCATGGAAAACTCAACCCTGGTAGGGATGCATAAGCAAACGGGGCAATGTTTTTAAAATGCCACAGAGTGTTACACTTTTCGGTGATAATCTTCAAATAGTTTATTTAGTTGTCTATAAGCTTGCATATTAACCTTGTGCAACACCGCATCCACATGTGTGGACATTGTGTTTTGGCTTCGCTATACGCAACACATAATTTAAATGAATTTAAACTGACTGAATACTGTTCACAAGACTCTAGACTGTCATTTAAGGGTTAAACCGAGTCACGTGACACAACAACATGACGTCGATTTCTATGGACCGCTTTTACAGGCGCAGAGCCCGTCATTCACTAAATAGGGAGCATCCTATAGCTCTCTGTGCAGTTAAGTGCATTCAGTCCTAATATCTGACCAAAAGTTCAGTTTCAGGCTGCAGATGATGTTTGGACACTCAACAGGTTTGGCAGACATGTGACAATGATAATCAGTACATAGATTCAGAATTTATAATGTATCATTTTATTTTAACAGTGATTGGATGGTGCTGGCCTTTATATAAGTAGTAATTATGCTAATTTCTGATGTAATGTCTGTAACATCTCAAACATGAATAATCAACACTCCTGGAAACAAACAATTTGATGAAAAACAAATCAGACTTTCTATAACACAGTATTATTTAAAATTTCACAACTTAGTCCCACTGTCCACATATGTGGACATCAATTTTTTTGAAAACTATTTGCTCTAGATTTTTATTTATTTATTTTGTTTCTTTGGGGCTAGTAGTTACAAGTTAAAAAGGTAAATGGAAAATGCACACAGCAGTCACACTCAGGTCTTAGGAGGTTAAGTTGGGATAGGATATAGTTTTTACATAAAAAAATGACACAATTCACCTTTAAATAAAATAGCAAGTGTACATCAACAGCATCTTCTCCACCTGTCTTATTCTGGGACTGTAATGTTAAACCATCAAGATCAATTACAATTAGACTAATACACATTTGTTACCCAAAATCATCTGCAGTGTCATTGTAACCTGTGAACCCCAGAGCGGGCGGCCCAATATGGCTGCCATGGGGCAGCACTCTGGCTGAATCAGTCCATCACGAGTAATTAAGTTCCCCCTCCATCGATGTGATGCGACGGGCTCACCGCGTTCATCCATCCTGTGACACGGAGGCCGTCGGAGGAAACGAGCTCTCGTTTATCATTCCTCCCTCACTTTCGACGCACACAAACAAACAAACAAACAAACAAATAAACACATAAACAGCCCATTACAATGAGTCTCAGGCCTCACTGGGCTCATGTACACTCTGGTAAGTGCACTGAATGAACATGATTTTCCCCCCATACAAACAAGTCTCATTTCGGATGAATTTCAGTCTTGTATTGTGGATTGCTGGTAAATCTGTTGAGTGCTTTACGGCCCACTGACCAGTGTGACGGGCATCTCAGCAGAGTTGTACAAAATTCAGAATGTAAGAATTGGCTCCCTTTCAGTTTATAAAGTGGAAATGAAACAGATTTGATCATGCAATACAAGATGTTGAATTGGATTTTGGATAAAAATGACAGGAAGAGGAATTTACTGAATTGCAGTTCAAAGAAATTCAACAGTTCAACAACATGACTGTACTTTGGTTTTCATTAGTCCAAAACAAATAAATAAAATGTATATATTTAAAAGTACATGTATATATTTAAAAGTATATACACAGTAGTACATATATACTGATCAGCCACAACATTAAAACCACTGACATGTGAAGTGAATAACATTACCTCGTTACATTGGCACCTGTCAAGTGGTGGGATATATTAGGCAGCAAGTGAACAGTCAGTTCTTCAATTTCATGTGTTGGAAGCAGGAAAAATGAGCAAGCGCAAGGATCTGAGCGACTTTGACAAGGGCAAAAATTGTGATGGCTAGATGACTGGGTCAGAGCATCTCCAAAATGGCAGGTCTTGTGGGGTGTTCCCAGTATGCAGTGGTTAGTACCTACCAAAAGTGGTACAGGGAAGGACAACCGGTGAACCGGCGACAGGGTCATGGGCAACCATGGCTCATTGATGCACATGGGGAGCGAAGGCTAGCCCGTTTGGTCCGATCCCCCAGAAGAGCTACTGAGCACAAATTGCTGAAAAACTTAATGCTGGCCATGATAAAAAGGTGTCAGAACACACAGTGCATTGCAGCTTGCTGCATATGGGGATGCGTAGCCGCAGACTGGTCAGAGTGCCCATACTGACCCCTGTCCACCGCCGAAAGCGCCTACAATGGGCACGTGAGCATCAGAACTGGACCATGGAGCAATGGAAGAAGGTGGCCTGGTCTGATGAATCACGTTTTCTTTTAGATCATGTGGACGGCCGGGTGCGTGTGCGTCGTTTACCTGGGGAAGATATTGGAGCAGGATGCATTATGGGAAGAAGGCATGT